>NW_027129535.1:35000-114991 GCF_037325665.1 Littorina saxatilis | reverse complement strand
AACTTAACGTTGGGCTTTTCTCGGAAACTATAAAAGTGACCGGGCTCAAATTTTATGTGAACGTGACTCCCAGTGACCTCTACACTTTGACGTCTGCTTTGGTGACCTTTGACCTTTTTCAAGGTCATAATATTCAGAACTGCGAAAGTGACTCGATCGAGCGTTTGCTCTTCTTGTTTTATAAGGGGCTTATTGTCCGTCAGGTCTTAATTGCCTATATTGGACATGAATTGGTTTATACGATTCGAGTTTTTACGCCCTCACGGCTTTTGATGTATGCGTGTTTAGGTGGTATCAGCCATCTGCACTTATGGTAGAATGACCAAGATCTTTAACGTGCCATTGTGGTGACACGGGGGTGGGAGATGGATACCGTCTCTGGGTCTGCACATAAAGTTGACCCGTGTCCGTCCCGGCCCGGATTCGAACCAGCGACCTTTCGATCACAAGTCTAGTGCTCTACCACCTGAGCTACCCGGACCCCATGTCTTCCTAGTTGAATAACGCAGTATAGTAGTATAGTGAGGCTTGGCAAGAAGAATAAATAAAAAATGGGATGGCGGCCAAATGGGATGGTGTCAAAATGGGATGTCGCGCTATTGTTATGACACGGTAGTAAAATGACGCTTGGCTTGTGAAATGTCGCGACAATGAGCTGGGGGCGAAATGGAATGCGGTGAAACGGCATGGCGGCCAAATGGGATATGGTGTCAAACTGGGATGTCGCGCTTGGCTTGTGAAATGTCGCAAAAATGGGATGGGGCAAAAAATGGGACGGTGGCAAAATGGGATTGCACCAACATGGGATGTGGAACTAAAACCACCCCCACCACTCAGCGTAGAGGCTCTAAACAAGAAAAATTAATAAAAATAAAAGGCATGCATTACTTTGTGGAATGCGATATTTTTACATTTTTACAAATCGCGGTTTTAGGTTCGACGTGATTTGTAAAATGTTTTTACATTTTTACAAACCACGGGTGAACAGTAACTCGCTAACGCGTTGCCTTCAAACTTTCGGAGAGTTGTGCTAACACATGTTGTAAAGTACTTTCGGAATTTCAAGTAATTTGAGACATTAGGTCTGCTGTTATTTGTCATGTCAGAAACAGTTCTTAAATTGACGATAGGTTTTTGCTGAATCATTGAACAAATTTTATTTTTTGAAATCTTCAAGGACAATGACAGATGCGCCACATACTCAAATTTAACCTCAACATGACAGGACGTTTACGTCAAGGAATAGAAGAACGCGCATGCGCAAGCTCACTGGATACGCACGCAATGCTTCACTACCAGACATACATTTTATCTCTTGGATTATCGCTTACATCCTTCTTGTGTGTGTAATTATTTGTGGAAAGCTGCACTTCAATGTGTTGCTCGGACTGTTTTGTGTATTGTGACAGTTTTTTGGATTGTATTTCTCAATGGTTTAGGTGAGTGAACAGTTTTTCTTTCATCGGTATTTGCGTCCACGCATACAGCGGAAAGACAATGGCGGCCCTTCATGATGAGTCAGATAGCGAACGAAAGGAATGCGCAGATTTGTCGCGTAGTGGGGCTAACTATGGAGTGCAAGAGATGTTTTTCGGAGTTGATGCGACGACTATTTGATAGTATGGAGAAAAGGATGCATCATTTAGCAGAGAGTGACAGCGGAGTGTTGAACACGAGAATGAAGCCAGTTCCGACAGGGTCGGACATTTCTCTGGCATTGTCGCTGACAGGGTCAGCGAAGATAACACAAATGAGCTCGCCAAAGGCGAGGAAGAAGATGAGAAGTGGTGGTGGAAAACGCTAACAGTACCACTAGTAAACCTGATATTATATGGACACTCTGGAATTAAAGCCAGTTCCGACAGGGTCGGAAACTTCTCTGGCATTGTCGCTGACAGGGTCAGCAAAGAAGACAAAAATGAGCTCGCCAGGGGCGAGGAGGAAGATGAGGAAAGCGGTTTTTGAAAAACGCTAACAGTAGCACTGGTAAACCGAATATTCTGGACACTCTAGAGTTAGACCTAGAGCTGGCAGAAAAAGATGGGGCCCCAATTGCTGAGAAATTGGACAAAATCGTTAAAAACAGATTCACTGTCCGCATGTCAGACCAGAAATTGCAAGAAAAACTAGACAAGCACTTGGTGTCAGACAATTGCAAGCAAATTAAAGCCCCTCATTTAAACGAGGAGCTAATTGACAACGGAAGTGTGGACAGGAATGCAAGGAAAAATGATATGTGCCTGTACAACATTCAAAAACTGCTGTCTAAAGACTACGCTGCATTAATAAATGCATCAGACAAGCTTCATTCAGACATGCTTGAAATTTCAAACCAGACGACCGGCGATCTTGACAAATAAGTAGTGCTAAAAATGACAAACGAAGGTCTCGAAGCAAATGGTGACGTCATTGCTCTTTTGGGTACAGCACAGTTAGAACTCGCTCAGAGTAATTGCTGTAATAGACAGCTGCTGAAAAAACAAAGAGGCTGCTTTAGCAAATCGTGACTCACTTCGTCAGCATAACGTGAACTACATTTCCGTAGCCAAAACAAGTAACGATCCCGACTGACCTTAGGTCACACGCTGACTCAAATATAGTAGGTCACACGTACACAAACAATTAACGTGCCGACTGACGCCAGTAACATTCCCGTCAATGATCTGAAAGACAAATTTAAAGCAGGACAAATTTGGAAAAATATAGAACATTGGGAGAAATTGACTCCAGACAAGGTTGTACTTAGTATGGTGCAAGGGGTAAACATTGATTTTACAGAGGTGCCTGTGCATAGTGGTGAGATTTTTCCACCTAAGTTTTCACAAGAACAGAAATGGCCATTGACGCAGAAGTAGAGGAGCTGATAAGGAAAGGAGTAGTTGTTGACTGCAGTCATAGTATGGGTGAATACATCGCACCTATTTTTGTGAGACCGAAGAAAGACAATAAGCTTAGACGACCTTAACCTCAAGAACTTGAATAAGATAGTTGAGTATCATCATTTAAAACTGGAAACATTACGTCATGCTTTAGCGCTGGTGACAGAGTGTTGTTGGTTTGCTTCTATTGGATTTAAAAGAGGCTTATTTCTTAGTTCATGTGAATGAAAAATCACAAGAGTACCTGAAGTTTTCGGGGTTTTTCCTAATGGATGGGCGTGTTGCCCACGTCTGTTTACCAAGATTCTCAAACCTGTGATGGCCCACCTTCATAGCTTAGGGTTTATCTCTACCATCTTTATAGACGACACTTTGTTGATTGGTGATTCTGAGATAGAGTGCATCAGAAATGTTAAAGCATCAATTGATTTGTTTCAAAAACTGGGGTTTGTCATCCATCATACCAAATCAGTTCCTACCTTCCCACCAAATTATGTATCTAGGGTTTGAAATCAAATCAGACACCATGACAGTGAGGCTGACTCAAAAAAGGAAGGACAGAATCGTGGTATTAGCCAGCAGTCTACTAGACAAAGGGAGAACAAAGATTAGAGAGCTGGCTAAATTGATTGGCATGGCAGTGGCTAGTATTCAAGGAGTGAAATATGGGGCTCTGTGGTACAGAAACATGGAAAATGACAAAAATTGTGGCATTAAAACAGAACCATGGAAAATATGATGCTGAAATGATTTTCTCAGAGGAAGCCAAACGGGACATGGTATGGTGGAGAGATAACATTCTAGTAGCTGATAGCTCGGTTGATGTTTCACCGGGAGAGCCAGAATTGGTTATCAATTCAGATGCGTCTCTAACAGGATGGGGTTGTTCTTGTACTGAGGGCAGAACAGGTGGGCACTGGACACGGACAGAAAACAGATGCACATTAATGTGTTAGAACTGCAAGCTGCATTGTTGGTTCTAAAGGCTTTTGCGAGGGACAAGAGGGGTATTCACATTCGACTTATGCTCGATAATACCACAGATGTGGCATGCCTAGCTAACCTGGCAACTAATCACTCAGCTGTGACGAAGGAAATCTAGAACTTCTGTGTAGATAGACATTTGAGTGTAGAGAATGTCGAAGCTGATGAAGAATCTAGAAAACTGAATTTAGATGCTGAGTGGAAGTTAAACTCGAATTTACTCTCCCACGCGCTTCAAATACTTGCGTTGGAGCCAGAGATATATTTGTTTGTTTCCCAAATTAATCGTCAGTACCCCAGATATGTAGCATATCGGCCGGATCCAGAATTCGTTTAGTGTCAATGCACTTAGCATGTCGTGTGGTATGGTTTGCCATTGTATGTTTTTCCACCTTTTTGTTTACTGCCCAGCGTACTACAAAAGATGAACAAGGACAAAGCACAAGGTGTGATAGTGGTTTCATACTGGCCAAGCCAGCCCTGGTTCCCTTGGTTAGGGAGTCTGTTGATAGAGAAGCCAGTTCTTGTGTCAGCAAGGGCAATCTACTTCACATGCTTGCAAACCCAAACATGGAGCATCAGAAAAACACTGCACATTCTTATTTGCAACGTATCAGGGGTAGGCTCAGAAGCAGAGGACTTTTGCAGCAAGCAGCCTCAGTGGTCTGCGCATTCTGGAGAACAGGGACAGCTAAACTGTATGCCGTATACATCAAAAAGTGGAAAATGTATGCGATTAAAAGAGGCAATGATCCGGTTCACTTTTCTGTAATCGATACAGTAAATTTCCTGGGAACATTGTTTGCTGCTGGACAGACTTATAGTAGTATCTGTGTTGAGAGATCAGCACTTTAAGGCTACCTTGAAATAGCAGACTGTGGCATTTTTGGTGAACACAGATTGGTTAAGCGGTTTGTAAAGGGGATGTTTGAATTGAGACCATCTTTCCCAAAGTACTCTGCTACGTGGGACGTAGACACAGTTCTCTCTTATCTAGAGAATATTATCCCATTGGGAAAATTGATTTTAAAAGAATTATCAAGCAAGTTAGTTACATTGATCGCTATCCTATATGGACAAAGGTGTCAGACAATTCACTCCCTTTATTTGCCCTCGATGAAACTTACAGGCTACAAGTGTGTGTTTCATATAAACTCAGTGATGAAACAATCAAAGAAAGGAAAACATGTAGCTCAAATTGAGTTATTGTCGTTTGACAAAAATCCTAACCTGTGTGTAATTGCAACGCTCATAAAATATTTACGTCGTACACAGGACTTTGAGAGACACAGATAAATTGTTCGTAAGTTATCAATAGCCTCATGGACCTATTTCAAAAGATACACTGGCTCGGTGGATTAGAGACACTCTGAGTAGAGCAGGTGTGGATACCTATTTGTTAACGGGTCACAGCACCAGATCTGCAAGTACGTCGGCAGTGGCTGCCAGGGGCACGCCAATTGACGTCATAATGAAAGCTGCAGGATGGTCGTCGGAGTCCACCTTTGCCCGTTTTTACAAAAAGACACCTTCGGTTAACATGGGTCAAGTCTTACTGGACTCTTTTCTCAAGAAAGATTGAGGTGAGTGATTTCGTCAAAGAATATAACTTGACAGTTTGGAAGGTTACAGTGGTGATAAACATGTACACATATCTCTAAACATTCCTTGACGTAAACGTCCTGTCATGTTGAGGTTAAATTACCACAAACATGCGAGACTTACCTTGTGTAAGTTGAAGCTTGTTTCGGATTTGACCGATACATGTTACAGGAACGTTTATGTCAAGTCCCACCCTAATCCTGTGGAAATAAAAATCCCAGCCCTTGGGTTACGTTATAGTCTAGTTCTCATGACGGAGAATAATTAATTTGTGTACATGTTGTCTGTATTATAAATGTTCTGAAGAGTGAGCTTGCGCATGCGCGTTCTTCTATTACTTGACATAAACGTTCCTGTAACATGTATCGGTCAAATCCGAAACAAGCTTCAACTTACACAAGGTAAGTCTCGCATGTTTGTGGTAATTTCATGTACATATTTTATCAGACATGGGTGGTATGAGGATTTCAAAGCGAAAGTAGTTTTTTTAAGAAGTTGACTCATTCAGAGCGCTGAGCGCAAATGTCGGCCTACGCATAACAAAGCTCACTGCCAACACGCTTAACTGATCAATGGCTCTTGAAAAAGCATTTTCCAAAAATGTGTGTGTGCGTTTAAACAAATGCACTTTGAACAGCCATTGGTGAAAC
Source organism: Littorina saxatilis (assembly GCF_037325665.1). Taxonomy (NCBI): domain Eukaryota; kingdom Metazoa; phylum Mollusca; class Gastropoda; order Littorinimorpha; family Littorinidae; genus Littorina; species Littorina saxatilis. Next base: position 108,876 of record NW_027129535.1, on the reverse strand, counting down.
TGTATTAAATTTAAGGGTAGGGCCTAAATTGAAGCTTTCATTTTTCTAAATGCATGCTAATTCTAAAAAAAATTCTGTTCAATCGGACAGGGTACATCTTTATTTTTAAAACTCTTTCTGGGATGTCGCATAACAGCAGAACTAATACCTCACATGACTTGAGATTTCGTGTGTACTTTACGACATGTGTTAACACAAATCTCCCAAAGGTTGAAGGCAATGCGTTTGCGAGTTACTCAAATGTACCATTCTTTGTCTTATTACCCGCTAAAATGGCTTCAAAACTGCCTTTTATGCCTGCTGAGAGTATTGACACCTACACCGCTCAGCATGCCATAGCGTCCATGTTAGACAAGATATGTGAACAACACATACTGATTTGTATGCAGATTTGATTGTGTGAGCAAGAGTGACCCTGTTTTTATTTTTTATTTTATTACCTCAAATTGAAGAACAACTCATTTTTTGCCCACACAAATTGATTTGTTTCAGCTGTTGTGCCTAGCAGTGTTGTTTTGCCAATTTGAAGAAGACTGGGTGACAGGTGACCCCCCAAAAATGCAACCCTCAAAAATGCTAATAACTTCTACATCTGTTGACCGAATCACTTTGTATTTGGGTGACATAAACTTCAGCTACCGTGACACTTTCACAAAGGGGCAATTTTGTAGATCAAATGGTCAGACTTTTGTGCTATTTCAACACACAAAAAAGTTGCCAAGATGTGGAAGGGTCATGCATAGGCTTAAGTTTATGTCCCCCAAATATAAAGTGATTTGGTCAACAGATGTAGAAGTTATTAACATTTTTGAGGGTTGCATTTTTTTAAGGTCAACCTGTATTTGCCAAAAAATCAGCCTGACTGGGCCATTTCTACTTTAGTATTACGAAGTGAATTTCCAGGATGTTGTTATAACATTTAAAGATTAAAAACTGAAACAGGACACATTTCTAAAGATTTCATGTCATCCTGACACGCCCATCACTTTTCAGGTTGTTGTTTTTTCATCATAATTTTAATGAATAATTACGGCACATCATAGTCGAGTCATGCACAACTTTGATTATGGCGATTAACAGCAGTGTGCTAACAGTTTTGAAACTGTTTCAGATTTTTAAGTACTATTTTTGTAATTACAGGTCTTTGACGGGTGGTTATCAACCTCCCTTCACCTATCTTGGTAGTGATGACAAACACACCTGGAAGGACATGTGGCTGCACTTGAAGTAGGCTCCTCTGGGAAGGATCCTCTGCAGGCCATGCCCAAAACCGGGGATGGGAGCGAGCCGCTCAGCAATGGACAGGACCAGCTAGCTCCCCCGCGGTCATCTCGTTAATCATGTTCTGACCAACACAGTTAAAAGTCCTATTGTCATGAAATAATGTGATGCATTCAAATTTTTATCCATTTTATCTGTTTTAGTAGATGTAGTATTATGAAACCAGCGGCATATAGATATAATTATAAGCCATGCGCACTTGACCGGCATTCATGAAACTTTGTGGAATTATCATTCCATATCTCAGGCCAATGTACACCAAATTTGAAGTAAGTTGCATAAGTAATTCATGAGTTATCAGCATTTTAATGGGTGGCATTTTTTTTTTTTTTTTTTAGGGGGGGGGGTACTTTGTACATGTTTGTGTGTGTGTGCTTTATGCATTCAGATGTATACGTATGTAAGAGTGTATGCATTAACTAAGTTGGTATATAATTACAATTCTGTTGTTAATAAATTGTGTCTCGACTGATTGATGGGATTGTCGATTTTGTAAGTATCCTTTTAAACAGCAAACGGAAGTATAGTGTGTCACCACCGCCCCCCCCCCCCCCATCTCTCTCTCTCTCTCTCTCTCTCTCTCTCTCTCTCTCTCTCTCTCTCTCTCTCTCTCTCTCTCTCTCTCTCTCTCTCTCTCTCTCTCTCTCTCTCTCATATGCACACACACGCATTTACAATATACAGCCCATACTTGAATAACTGAGATTAACATAAGCACGCAAGCAATAACAGAGAAAGAAATCTTCAAACCATTACATTTGTAACTACACAAACTCACTGTAAGACTAAGAGACTGGATCTTTCTTCCCGATAACTCTTGGCGGCAGCTTCTTGAGTTGCTGTCCGCATGCGGACTCTGTGTCCTTGATTCCCGATTGCGCTGACAAACAATGTGACACTGCCGCACCTGCTGGCCCTGTCCTGCCTCTTCTGATCGGTGGAGACGATGTTTAGCTCAGAGTTGAGACATGAGATAAGCGTACTTTGTTCGACCTGAGTATCGAAATGGACAGCTTTTGCAGAAAAAAAAGAAACAACAAAACAAAACTGTTAAAAGACATGGACAAACGGTTATACTTGACGGACATGAATCATAACTGAATAAAATACGTGGCTTATACCTACCATGCAATACAGTACAGTGTTAGTTTATTTATGCCATACGGGGCAAATGTATAATGAGTTACACGTTTGGCATTTTTAAGAACTATAAATGCATACATGAATCGTCTAAAACATGATCAGGTATAAGAAAACATGATCAGGTATAAGAAAACAAACACGTACAGATACTCCGATTCACTCAATCACTCGTACTACCACGTGAATGTCACTCACACATACACACACACACACACACACTGACGCACGCACGCACGCGCGTACGCACGCATCTACGTACACACACATGCACGCACAAACACACACATCTACTCTACAGACATACGCACGCACACGCACATTTTACACACATACGGCACACACATATAGACCTAAGAAATACAAAAATAAAAACCAGCTTGTCATGGTATCATACATGGCTCGCCGAGACTACAATACGTTTGTGCTATTCACGTGTCACGTGTTTCCGCCCAGCACTTTCTGGGAGCTAGCACATGGCGGCTAGAAGACATGTTAGAATCCTGATGAGTTGAAATTAAAGTTCTATACTTGAACGGACCCGTTTCAGTATTTATGAGTGCATGGACAGCATGACATCATGACATGGTGGCAGCGGTGGGATTAATCTTTGAGTGATTAGCGTGCGACATATCACAGAAAGACCAAGATGCCAGGATTCAAACCACCAGAAAATTTTGACTTTCGACAGCCAGCCGGGTGGCAAGCGTGGAGAGAGAGATTTGCTAGATTTCGTCTCGCGTCAAAACTCAACAAGGAGGACGGAGATGTACAGGTTAGCAGTTTTATTTACGCAATGGGGGCACAAGCGGAGAGCATTTTTAAACAATTTGCTCTGACAGCAGAACAACAGAAAAGTTTTGACATTGTGGCACAACGGTTTGACACCCACTTCATCCCCAAACGAAATCTCATTCACGAGAGAGCGCTGTTCCACCAGAGAAGTCAACAACAAGGTGAAACTATCGAAGAATATGTTCGTGACCTATTCAAGCTAGCAGAGTTCCCCGAGTTCCCTGACAGGGATAACACCATACGAGACAGAGTTGTCTTAGGTGTCACAGATCAGAACTTGTCTCAAAAGCTTCAGCTCGAACCAGACCTAGATTTGGACAAGGCAGTGACGATGGCTCGCCAGCACGAGCAAGTAAAGGCACAGATGGCAGAGCAGCGTGGCGTCAGCAGCAACGTGGACGAAGTCAACAAATCCAGTGTTGGCGGCAGCAGTTTCCAGAGAGGAAGAGGCCGTAACCATGGTCACCGAGGCGGCGCTCAAGGTTTCTCCGGCCATCGCGGCAGCAGCTCAAGTCATCGCGGCGGCAGCTCAAGTCATCGCGGCGGCAGCACAAGTCAGCGCGGCGGCAGACAGTCAGGCCAACGTTTGTGCTACAAGTGTGGTAACAATCCACACGAAAGAGGTACAGTCTGTCCAGCAATGGGGAAAACTTGTCGAGCCTGTGGTAAATCTAACCATTTTCAGTCTGTGTGCCGGTCCAAGCAAACACTGGACAATCTCACTAACTCTGAACAGGGCGAGAAGTTCTTTTTGGGTAGTCTAGAAACCACAGAAAACGAACCACCATGGAGAGTTTCCCTTAGCATAGGAAATAGGGTGGTCAATTTCAAAATAGACACAGGGGCTGATGTATCTGTCATTTCGGAATCTGAGTTCAAAAAGATGAGTCCAAGACCCAAACTTCACACTAGTCATGCCAAACTAGAGTCCCCGGGAGGTCCTGTTGAGAACATGGGTCAGTTTGTAGCGCAAACAAGCTTTAAGGGAAAGCGTACAACCTTCAGAGTTTACGTTTTGAGAGGGGAAACAGATAGTCTCCTCAGCAGGAGCACAGCTTTGAAGCTAGGTCTAGTTAAGAGGCTAGATGAAATGAACAACTTAGCATTTGGGGACATAGGCGTCCCAGTCAAATGTGATCCAATCAAGATCGTTCTGAATGAAGACGCAGAACCGTACAGCATTTCAGTTCCGAGACGCGTTCCGATTCCGTTGTTACCAAAAGTTGAGAGAGAACTTCAACGCATGCTTTCGGATGGCATCATAGAAAAGGTCACCGAACCGACAGACTGGTGTGCACCGATCGTGCCAGTATTGAAAAAGAATGGAAACGTTCGCATCTGTGTTGATTTGAAACGTTTGAATCGGTCGGTCAAGCGGGAGCGCTACACACTTCCAACGTTGGAAGACATGACACACAAACTCGCAGGGGCGAAAGTTTTTACAAAACTCGATGCGACTTCCGGTTTCTGGCAAATTCCTCTACAGGAAGAGTCAGCAAAACTGACAACGTTCATGACGCCATTTGGAAGGTTTTACTTCAAACGGTTGCCGTTCGGGATTTCACTTGCACCCGAAATCTTCCAAAGAACCATGGAAGACATGCTTCAAGGCATAGACGGAGTCGTTTGCTTCATGGATGATGTCGTTGTCAGTGGCGACTCTGAGGCAGAGCATGATGAACGTCTCAGGCAGGTTCTAGAGCGCGTAAGACAGGCGGGGCTCAAGCTGAACAAAGAAAAGTGTGAGTTTCGGAAAACGAAGCTTGACTTTCTGGGTCACACGATCAGCCAAGACGGCATTCAACCTGATCTGTCAAAGGTCAAGGCTATCATAGAGATGACAGAGCCTCAAGACGTGAGCGAGTTGCGTCGGTTTCTCGGGATGGTTAACTACCTCGGTCGGTTCATTCCAAACCTCGCGGACATACTTAAGCCACTGAACGCGCTTCTTCACAAAGATACACAGTGGATCTGGGATAGTGAACAGCGACAGGCGTTCGAGCAGGTGAAAAAGAGTATCACAAACGCACCAACGCTGGCGTTCTACGAGTTAGGTCGCGAAACAGTCGTGTGTTCAGATGCAAGCAGCTATGGCTTAGGCGGAGTCCTATACCAAGTGTATGAAGGCGAACTCAAACCTGTCGCGTTTTGTTCGCGAACACTCACATCAGCAGAATGCAAATACGCGCAGATCGAAAAAGAATGTCTTGCTGGGGTCTACGCGTGTGAAAAATTTCAAAGGTATCTTACAGGGTTACCGGAATTCAAGCTGATTACAGATCACAGACCTTTGGTTCCGCTGATTAACAAAAAGGATCTCACAGACACTCCTTTGCGGTGTCAGCGTATGTTGATGCGACTGATGCGTCACAACGTTGTCGCGGAATATGAACCAGGGAAAAATCTGGTTGTCGCCGATGCTCTGTCCAGATCTCCACTGGCAGAGACAGAGAGTCCAGAACAGAACACACTTGAAACAGATGTTCAAGTACATGTAGACGCGGTTCGCGCATCGTGGTCGGTCTCAGATGAAAAGCTAGAAGCTCTCAGAAAAGCAACACAAGAAGACGTTACGCTTCAAACAGCGTTAGAGTACACGCGATCGGGCTGGCCGCAATACAAAGAAGACGTGAAACTTGCGGCTCGTGAGTTTTACAGTGTCAAAGATGAACTGAGCGATCATGATGGATTACTAGTCAGAGGGTCAAGGATAGTAATCCCATTCTCCCACAGAAAAGATATTCTGGGCAAAATTCATGACGGGCATCAGGGCATTCAAAAATGCAGAGAAAGGGCAAACCAGTGTGTTTGGTGGTCAGGCATGGGTCAGGAAATCAAGGAAATGGTGGGGAGGTGTAGACATTGCTTAGAAAGCAAACCAACACAGCGAAAGGAACCTTTGATTACTTCAAAGTTACCTGAGTACCCATTTCAGAAAGTAGGGGTAGATCTACTAGCATTCAGGGGAGAGAACTACCTGTCATACGTAGACTACTACTCTCGCTTCATTGAGATTGAGCAGTTGTCCAGGGAAACAGCAGAAGAAGTGATCGGCAAGCTGAAAGACTTGTTCTCCAGACACGGGGTTCCAGAAATTGTGGTGTCGGACAATGGTACCCAATTCACGTCAGAAAAGTTTCAAGACTTCAGACACTCGTGGGGCTTCACGCACGTGACAAGCAGTCCACGGTATCCCCAGAGCAATGGTGAGGCGGAACGATCTGTGCAGACGTCCAAAACAATCTTGAAACAAAGCGATGTTGCCTTAGCCTTGCTATCCTACAGGGCTACCCCAATCCCATCACTTGGTGCAAGCCCAGCCGAGTTGGCGTTTGGGCGACAGCTTAGAACTCGTCTCCCAAGTCTCCCCAAATCCCTCATACCCCAAACACCTGTGGCGAAGGATTTCAAAGAACGGGACAGACAAGCAAAGCAGCAACAAAAAAAGAACTATGATCGTAGACATGGTGTCCAGTCTCTTCCCACCCTCGAGCCGGGTGAGACTGTCAAAATAAAGATCGACGGCGAAGACGGATGGCGACAGTCCGGACGTGTAGTTGAGCAGTGTGCCACTAGATCGTACGTGGTTCAAACACCGACAGGTAGACTGAGACGAAACAGACGACACCTTCGTCGGGCCCCAACAGGCGATGAGGTGCAGATTCGAGATGAAACTGTTCCAAAATCTCCTGCGGCAGGTGATTCTGGCGGCGCAGAGACTGTTGAACTTGAACTGCCAGATCCTCCAGATGTTGAAACTTCTCCTGTTCGTACCAGGAGTGGCAGGGAAGTCAAACTTCCACTACGGTTTCAGTGAAAACATTTGTTTCCATACTACGCGAAAGAGTCAGTGTAGTCACTTCTAGTCACATTCACTTTGGTGTGAAGTCGTGGTGCTTTTGTTTAAGTTTTAAGTCAGAGACACTGATGAGAGACTCAGTGCCCTGTTTGAGTCATTGTGTAGTTAAGTGTGCAACAGGAACTTGCTTACATAACAAGAAATACTTTTAATTTCTGTCGTTAGAAATGTTAAACTTAATTAAAGTAAAAATATTCAACTTAAAAAGAAAAGTGTCCATTTAAAGAAAGGGGGATGTCATGGTATCATACATGGCTCGCCGAGACTACAATACGTTTGTGCTATTCACGTGTCACGTGTTTCCGCCCAGCACTTTCTGGGAGCTAGCACATGGCGGCTAGAAGACATGTTAGAATCCTGATGAGTTGAAATTAAAGTTCTATACTTGAACGGACCCGTTTCAGTATTTATGAGTGCATGGACAGCATGACATCATGACACAGCTGCATTCTAAGATTCGACCGGAGAATCTAGATCTCTGATTCAACTGATTCAGTTAGATCTGTAGTTGTTAGTCAGTCTTGCAGGAAAATCAATGGCGATTCTGACATCGATGTTGCGGGTAGTAGTCTACCGGCGTAAACTCATTATAAATGAAAGCACACAAATCAAGGACTCTTGTTGGAAAAGACCTTTTGTGTAAGTGCATGTGCTGACAAACTGAATTACAGCTGGTTACTGTCCATCAGAGCTGTACTGAACGCGCACTCATCCGCTGGTTCCATTCTTATCAGTCACTCCAACAAATCAAATGTCCACACCAGCTGTTTGCAGTTAAGTCCACGTAAAGTGAAATGTTATTGAATTTTTTTATTCCGATCCTTATTTTGTAGTCGAAATGTTTTGTGTGTGCAGAAATACAAATTTAGATCGATTGCAAGCGTTTTAGATTTCATTGTCAGTGTACGTGTGTTACTGTGTCGGAACTGTGCCTCTCGAAACATTCAGTTAGCGTTAGACCTATGCTTTTGCTTTATTTTTATGATGACTCCTTAATTCCTGAACCGAATCATTAAGCAGAGCCTCTTTGTAAACCGCCATAAAACAAAGTACTGTGATGTGCAATGCTGAAAGCGTAAATCTGACTTTTGAGAGGTTCCCTGAAATGCGTCAACTCGGCTAAGATTTAAAATCTACGAATGACGAACACAGTACGTGAACAGAGCAAACACATTGCTTGAAACTGTTTTGTTGCATAATGAAGCCTTGTTTGCAGCCACTTAAAAGTCTTATACGACAAGAATGTATTGCATAATTGATAAAAAGAACTTACCAGAGAACTTTCGTCAAGCCAGCGGCTGCTCACCGCTAGGAATTCTGGGTAGTTGAGCACTTTGAAAACTTCCGCTTTACATTATGTTCCAAATAAGGATATCCTACTACGATTATGTTCCAAATAAGGATATCCTACTACAATGGAATACATCAATGAATTTTCAAACGGCTACACTTGCTCCGTCCTTTCTGATCGGAGGGGGGTGTTTTTTTGAAAGTGTTAGTGAATGGATTAAACATTTTAGCGGTCAAATCTCAATTTCTGTCAGAAAATGTAGACGAGGACCTTTAAAACAAATCACTGAAATGTAAAAGTTATGTTTTTTTCCATTGTGAAGTGTCGTCAGTCTCCTCAAGGTAATGCAGTCAAACTCAACCAAAAGTTGGAGGGGCTTCTTCATACTTTCAGTGTGTGTGTGTATGTGTGCGTGTGTGTGTGTGTGTGTGTGTGTGTGTGTGTGTGTGTGTGTGTGTGTGTGTGTGTGTGTGTGTGTGTGTGTGTGTGTGATTTCTTTTGACACTATGCACGTTTTTATATAACCGCCTGTGCACAAAAAGAAGAACATAATCGAATCCTATCATTCATTTTCGCTTAAATATGTCTGTTCATTTGTCAACCACTCCCAATAAGCATGCCAGAACTGGGCCACTGCTGGCTTTTTGCTGGCAAGTTTGGTAAAGCTGGCCATAAAAAAACCAACACTGGGCCAATTATGGTTTGCCAACAAAGGCCCAGTTATGGCTTGCCATCACTGGCCCATCTCTGGCATTCCAGTAATATTGTCGGCCAGTAAAATGCCTTAATTGGCCCACTGTTGGCCCGCCATTGATGGCCCAGTGCTTGTTTGCCAGCATTGGGCCATAGGTGGCGATTTGCTGGCAATTATAGGTGGGTTTTTGCTGGCACGCCAGCAGTGGGCCAATGCTGGATTATTGCTGGCAAGAAGATCTGCGACAGCACAGCGGTATGACTTTCTCTCTTGGAATGACGTAATGTACAAACAAATGTCGAAATATCTTGACGTCACTCGTGATGATGACGCATTGTCAACTAAATCCGGCCCGCGGTGGTTCTGCAGATGTCCGGTTATTTGTTTTGCATTCAACTTCAAGGAATTTCCAAAGAACCTTCTTCGATTTCAGTACGCGTCCGATCTCCTCCGGCTAGAAGCAAGCGTGGTGAGTTTCACAAACAGTTGTGTGAGCAGGTCGTCGCAACGGCGTTAGATCTAGTATCTTCTTGTTCTTTTCCTCCGTTGTCGGTCTTTTTTTCAACTTTCTTCTGCTGGACGTTTGAGTCAGTTCGCAAAATATAATAGACTTTAAGAAGACGTCCTCTCTGTAAGAAAGAATCTGCGCGCGCGCGCGCGTGTGTGTGTGTGTGTGTGTGTGTGTGTGTGCGCGGTTGTGTGTGTGTGTGTGTGTGTGTGTGTGTGTGTGTGTGCGCCCGCGCGCGCGGTTGTGTGTGTGTGTGTGTGTGTGTGTGTGTGTGTGTGTGTGTGTGTGTGTGTGTGTGTGTGTGTGTGTGCCTTTTTCCTTTCTTTGTGTGATTGAGTTTGTTTTGTCTCTGTCAAAAGAAAAGCACCATAGGCATTACCATAAGCTTACTTGTAACCAAACAAATTGCATCTTGTGAATGTTGACATTGAGTATGTGTCTATTCACTCCAGGACAAAGATTTGTGCAAGTGTCTGACTGCCCAACTGGATAAGATGCAGCTCGCCTGGGTCTCAGTTCCTGAGAGAAACGCAAGAGAGCTGTCCGAGACAACGTAAGCTTCGCAGGTTAGATCAAAATACATATTCCTGTTGACCCCTTACTTCTGCTTGGCATTTTAGTCAGTTCAGAAAATATGATAGATTACAAGAAGTCGTCCTCTCTGTGAGAATGCCTCTGTGTGTGTATGTGTGTGTGTGTGTGTGTGTGTGTGTGTGTGTGTGTGTGTGTGTGTGTGTGTGTGTGTACCCCCGTTTCCACAGGTTTGGTTGCCTAAATCACCATAAGGCAACCATCCACACGTGGATGGCAACCTAAACTCTGGATGGCAACCTAATTGTGTGGATGGTCGCTTCATTTAACACCGTTAAATTGACTTTTTTGACGGAAAGAATGTCATAACAATGTTCAAAATGACATTCTTTCCGTCCTCTATAGGCGACGAAATAGGTCAAATTTTGTGCATTTTTTAGTGCAAAATTCTTCGATGCCGGAGCGAGTACTGCACCCAGTGCTGTTGTAGTGCAAGTGCACTAGAAAGGCACTGCACCCAGTGCCGCCTCTTAGGTAACCATCCACACTTTAGGTACGTGTGTGTGTGCGTGTGTTCTTGTTAAGACCGCGTCGTTTTGACTTTGGCCCGAAAATGGAGCCGAATTGTTTTGACGCACCCCGTTGTTTTGACGTCACAACAACGGATGCCTCGATTTTCGAGCTTCCCGCCCTAAGATATACCATGTGACACAAGGATTTGATTTTATTGGTTCTGTCCAAACTATGATAATTTTGTCAGGGTTGAGTGTGTGGCGAGTGTGTTGGGCTAGTGTTTTGCGGTCAAAACAAGAACTGTAGTTTTTTGGGTTCCCCTGGCGGCAACATTGAGAGAGAGAGCGAGAGAGAGCGGATTGCCGCGTGAAACCGTGATTTGACACGATGGCTGACGCCGACACGCGGGGTGAACGCCGCAGCCGGTACATTACCACAGACACAGGTGTGTATTATATTTATAGTACTTTGTTGTCCATTTTAGACGAAAAGACAGTTGACTGAGTTGTTTTTGAAATAGTGACGCGCCTTCAACTTTATCTTTCAGGTCTGTTGCCACATGGCTCTGACATTCCAAAATGGCTAACCTCGTTTTTTGGAATTTAGAGCTCACAATCCAGTGACAGTGACATTAACAAGAACTTGATCAGTCATTAATTATCAATGGCTTATCAAGTTGTTGGTACAGGTTACTATGCAAGAGTCTTATACATTAAAACAAATCATTATGGCGAGTGGTGCACAGATCTAAATACTCTTATACTGAGAAGGCACGATGCATGTTGGTTTTTTAACTTCCGAAAGATTCTGAGATTAGCTGTGCGTACAAGCGATCGAATAGCACTGATTTTATCAGTATTTATATAACTATGTTTTGTTTGTGTCAGTCTGTGCTTGTTTGCTGAATTTATGTGTAGGAGCCTGAGGCGGGTTGAGATCTAGCTCCAATGTTCAAATTTCAATCTCGCCTTAGGCCTAGTAGCTGTTGAATTAGGGAGACCGAATAAGTCAGTCACGGTGCGACTATATATTTTTTTTAATTCGATTTATTTAATAAAACTCTTCACGTCCTGTACCGCACGACTTTGTTACTATACTTAGGAATGACCTCACAGGACGGAAGCGCTCTCTGTGCTTGAAAACCACATTTAGGTCACTTCCTTTGTAAACAAGCACATAGCTGCTCCGCGGTTCGTTCGTTTGGTGAACGTTTTGGTAGTTTGCAATGGATTTGTATTGATTTTTTTTTCACGGAGATTTTGGGACCATCTCTGGTGATGCTGATACAGTCAGTAAAGACAAATTTGGGGATATTATCGACGAATTAGGGGCAGAACAAGTGCTGGGACTCGAAGCAGACAATCGCTTGACATTGAAATTGTAAGCTTAATGTAGTTTAGTTTCATCTCCCCCGTCGCGATATAACCTTCGTGGTTGAAAACGACGTTAAACACCAAATAAAGAAAGAAAGTTTCATCTCTTTGTTCCACCATCACCCAGCCGACGCGGCGACTTCCTGGCGTGGCCGTAAAGTCCGGTTACTCGATCACGTCGCTCTCTGCTCTGTGCATCGTCAAATATGTTCATGCTTTTCACCTGTTGCACGTGAGTGAGTGGAGACTCGGCTCGGCTCCCCCATAATCATGGTCCAACAGGCATGCGAATCATTAATTCTGCTTTTTACACGATGAGTCTTCTTCTGTCAATTTAATGCATACTAGTTACAAATTAAAATGACAGTATGATTTCTTCATTAATTAACTACTCATAATGATAATACATGTATTATACGTGTATACTTTACATACATGTTTTATAACATAAAACCCATAAATGTCGTGTCTGACACACACAGATACCCACTTTCTGGTCATTTTCATCAAATCCTTACGGTACTGAGGCTTAGCAATAGGGAAATGTGTTCAGGACGTGAAGAGTTATTTGACCGGGCGAAGCTGGATTGACTTTGGACTTATCATGTATTGGAGCCATTCTTCCGTTCTGGGGACGAAATCCGTCTGTTGAAAAAAAACAACTACTGTTTGTGTTTTACTTTACCCATACACACGCACACGTTTTTGTTCCTCTTTTTTTCTCTTCATCCTCTTTTTGTTCTGTTTTCTTCTCCTGTCCACGACATTACTGCTTCCCCTCAAACCTATGATGTATTTTTTCCGTGCATGGTTTATCCCTGTCTCTTCCCAGAGACCAGGCAGTCCGGTTACAGTAGCTCGGGTACTTTGTATCTCCCCCAAACTCATCAACTTAAGTTCATTACAGACAAAATAATTAGCATAGCCGCTAATTCAACAGTGTATAGGCTCTCTTTTTCTTTTCTCTCCTCGACATTCAACCCATGGTCCCCCTCGACCACTACCATCTTTGACGCAATGTCACTGTCAGAAAACTCACTGCCTTCTTCGGCATCATACAATTCATCATCTGACAGAGACTCGTCAGTGGTAAGACATAATGCATTCTCATCATACTCCAACTCCTTTGGATCAGACACACCTGAATGACAATGCTTCTCAATTAAAAATGTACACATGCTTTTATGTGAGTTAGGGAAGTATAAATAGAGAATACTATATGGCTTGCTGTGTCGTACCAGATTTTCATGAGTTGTTTTTTTAAATATTGAACTGCGAGCGAAAGCGAGCTATTCACTATTTTAAAAAGCAACGAGTGTAAATCTGGTACAAAACAGCAAGCCATGTAGTATTCTGTTTATCCTACATACTGTACTTACGTGTATTTTACTGAAAATGTCCTGCAGTCGAGGCAGCTAAATTGAAGACGCTTGTTTTGGAACCTCGATCTCTTCTAATAGTGGGGCTCGTATGTTGCAGACGCACTCATAAATCATTCACATCTTGCAACAAACATCATACTTTGTGGTATTGTTCCTTATAATTATTTAAGGGATTTCAGATACAGAGCCACTTCAGAAATCGGTTTTTTTGTCTTTGATAGGGAATAAAAGGCTGCATTTACAGCAGACGAAATTCGTACCAAAAGCGCTCAGCAGTAAATATTCCCAACTCAGCAAATGTAAAATTCAATGGTTTACCATGCACCAGAAGTTGTCTGCTGATAACACATGCATGACATAAATACTCTTATGGGTATTTTTGTGTTCTGGTATTTAATTTGATCGTTTTTAGAATTTTATATATCCGCAGCATGAAAATTCAAGATGGCGGCCTCCGCAACATTGCGTGTTTTGATTTGAGCGAAAACAACGTTTCTGAAGGTAAGTTTTCAAGAATACGCATCCATTCACCAATGTCACATCATTTTACTGTTTAATTCTCCCCTGGGGTCTGTTATTCATCGGGTGAAGCGCTGAAATGCAGAGTAATCTTGCAATAGCTCATCAAGCTGGATTGTGATGCTGATAGATCTAGATCTATCTGTTGATTACAAGTGAGGAAATCATGATCGCCACGCTGGTGATTTTAAACAGATTAAACGAACTTTGAATAAAAGGCGAGGAGAAAGAGATTGTTCATGGTATGATAAATGATTAGTCCTGCCTACGTTAAGGACTTCCATAAGGTGGGGAGGGGTAGAGTCAAAAACTGAGTGAGGGTAGGCCAGATAGTAGGATGACCAGCTGGAGATAAAAACACTCCACTCCCCATGTCTTTACAGTGTTGTGATCAAACTTTCAAAGACGGTAGGTAACAGACAAAAGCATACAGTGTATGCTAATCAAATGGGATAAGTGGTTTTGAAAAATGAAGAGGTACCGCTCTTTGAGTTTTACAATTTTGGTTTGTTGCTTGTTTCTCATCCTTTTGCTTATTTTAAGTTGACCGTGCATTGGTGTGAATTTTATTTTTACAGGATATATACAAGAGTTACACCACATGCCGGTTCCTGGGAACAAGCGTTCTGCATTTATTCCGGTGCCACAGAAGGGAGCCGATTTCACTAGTACTACTGTATCAAGGTTTGTTACCTAATACATCTTAGCAGTAAGATTTTTTTATTTGTATTAATTGGAACATGTTTGCACATCATTTGTAAGCGACCTCTGTGAATTTGATGGGTTTAACGTACGAACCCTCACTATGGTCAACATTCTGTTTGCGACTGTTTGAAGCGAATAAATGTAGCGGTCAGAAAGATTCCAGAATCAGTTGGGTCACTGGAAACTGTGTTTGTTTGTTTTTTAACCTGAAACAGTAAGAATTATACGAATTCATGAAATATAATTTTCTTTCATTTTGGTCTGTTGTGTGAAGACTTGCTAACCCGGCTTTGACCGACTCTCTGAGATAGTAAACATTATTCAAATACATTCAAATAAAAATGTCACTTTTCATCTTTTGTGTGAAGGGTACCACAGGCTGATTTCCTGCACCATGGATGTAGAGGAGGCCAGACAGTCTGCTTCTCATTCCAGCTGTGTTGCGTTTTTTTCTGCTCGTGAAGTGTATCGCCACATTGCCAAAGCCATTGGCCAAGAGAAGTCACCCTGTCTGCCCATTTTGCATAGCCTTACAGGCTGTGACACTATGTCGTTCTTCAATGGTATTGGGGAATCAGAAGGCTTGGGAAGTATGGCAAGCATTTGAAGACGTCACTCAAACTTTCTTCAGGTTGTCTGCTCCTCTTTGTAAGCTGAGTACCACTGACAGGGCAGCACAAGAGCTTTTTGGTGTACATTTGTAGGACAAAACCAGCAACGTACTGGGTGTAAACAGTGCTAGACGGTACCTCTTCAGTAAAAAGAGCTGCCAAATTGACCATAATCCCCTTACAAGTGAGGTGCTGCTGCAGGACATGAGATTGAGAAGAGCCATCTACCTATTAGACTTCCAAACTCTGTGGGCTGGCAGTTCAAGGCTGGAAAGTGGGAGTCATTCTGGACGAGCTTTCAAGAGGTATCCAGCGTGTGCCGAGAACTCATGAGGTGTGCCTGCAAGAAGAGCTGTACAACAAAACGCTGCAAATGCTGCTAAGAAGGACTGCAGAGCACAGCTCTCTGCAAATGTGCTTGCATGCCTGTGAAAACTGTCAGCATCTAAACTGTGCAAAAATATTATTGCACCCATTTTCATACCCCAACTCAAACTTTTATTCCTGTGTCATTTTATTCAAACTGTCTATGCCATTAAAGGCTCGCATCTTCGCTATCTGGCACATTTTTTTTTGACATCATCATTTACGCCGTCAAAATAAGGATACCCTTGACGTGACAAAGAGATGTGACAAAAACTTCGGGTACCTTTTAAAAAGCCGACGACAATTCCTGAGGCACAACTGGGTCACTGTTGTATACGAAGAGAAAGTCAACTTGATTATCCATCCAGAACAGGTTGTTTTATTTCGCCATCTTGCATATTTCTAGTGTTGTGCCATTGTACCTACTGATGTATGTGTCGATCTCACGGATGAGATGTTTATGTGTCAAATTTGAGGGATACCCAAGTCAACTAAAATCCATGTATTTTAGCAATGACCAAGTGGGTTGCGTTGAAACTTTCAGGAATGTGTGTCTACGCACGAGGCGTAGTTCAACCGTTTGAGTACACTTTCAAATCTTCACGAAATAATATTTTAAAAACTGCCACAGGTTTGTTGACTTACATCCCACATATTTTTGACTTCGCATGTATATATGACAGATGGTTGTTTCAAGTACTGCCAAAGTTTCTTTTGAGTATAGACACTTGCCGGAATGTGCTAGTTGTGTAAACACATGAGAACAAACAACGTTTTCGAAATACAGCGATTATGAATTTTAGTCGACTTTTGAGTTGATACATTACATTTTTATCAGTTTTATTTTGGGGGTACCCTTATTTGGGCGGCGGTCAAATAACCCATGTAAAGGCCACCTTTTATCTTAAAAGTGTTCCAGTTAGCCAAGTTGAGTGCCCTCAATAGCATACATTGAATATAACAGCACAGGAATGAATGTTTTCGTTTTGGTATGAAAATTGGTGCAATATATTTATTTTTGCACAGTTTAGGTAATCCACAAATTCTTCAACCCTGCCACCCACACCGTCCAATCATTCTCTGCACCAACAATACATGTATTGTTTTGTTTAAAAATGTGTTTGTGTTAGTTTCTATTGCAAGAGAATGTCTTGTAGCATCAAAAATGCCTAAATACCCTTTTATTGGCGGCCATTTTGAAAATTGTAAAAAAACTACTGATTTCTTAATTTTTTCACGGTGGCTCTGTATCAGGTTTTGTTAAGCAAAAGCAAATGTCCATTTACGCCAAATTTGCTGTTAATCACATGAAGTGAAATATGCCTAACATACCCAACCGTTTACACTGGCGGCCATTTTGAAAAATTGTTTAAAAACTACCCATTTTTTATTTTTCGCGATGGCTCTGTATCAGGTTTTGTTAAGCACATAAAACTCTTCATATTTGCTTAATTTGGTGTTTGTTGCATGATTTGAATGATTTTGCAACATAGGAGCCCCACTATAAAGCCTCGTGCAATCTATTACGTCAAAGCAAAGAAACGTCACTCTGAAAGTGTGGCTTGACGTGTTAGTTCTAAAAATTCATCGAAGGTAATTAGCGAGCGCAATCTTTTTTCTTCTATAATGACGTTTGTCTCGGTGACTTTGGCATCATAAGCAGTGGAAAAACAGGTCCCTGCCAGACTTGCTTGACATGACCTCATTTACATGATATACACACGTGTGATTTGAACGATTATTATCTCACGAGTGTCTCTCTCACGTATGTAGGATGATATTATTAATCAAATGAAAATTTACTAATAAAATGTTCTATTATGTCACTAGTGGAACCAGGAGGCCGAGGCCAGAGATTTAAAACAAGGGAGTACTTCCCACATTTCTCATACGGCCAAAGAATGGTGCAGGCTGCACTGGCTAAGAGTCTACCTGCCATACCATTGCCAGATGACACCAGCAATCATCCAGGTACAATGTAATCCCATTTTTATTTTGTTGAAAGGCAAGATTTAACCAGAAAGTAAGGAACTAACTCAGGGGTTCCACTTATTGCACACACAAAAGTATATATACGCAGTTTTCAGCCTCCGTACACATTTTCACCGACATGTTGCATTTTGTCACGCAAAATTACAATTGCACTCAAAAAACTAAATAGCCACGAAGAGAGCACCTGAACTCCCACCTCTGATTCTCCCCACCCGCCTTGTTCATCACTGTTAACACTCGTGTACTTATCGCCAGAGGCCATAGTACCAGTGCTCTACCGAATTAAATCTTTATTCCTTAGGTCACTGCCACCGGCGATAGCCATATGAATGACCAGCTCTACGGAAGAGGAAGATTGCATTACATTTCTTTGGGGAGGGGGGGGGGTGGGGGGGGGGGGGGGGGGTCATGAGTCACAGAATAAATAATTGATCCTGCTGTGTTCAGCAAAACAATGGTCTGCCTTATCACACATGCCATCAGTTTGGTGCACTGCCGATTCAGTTTACAGGCCAGGGGTGTCCGGGTCTACTCTGATTACATCGGACTGACCCACAGTGATTGTTTTTCAGGCCGAAATATCTTCCATTTAGCGCCATGCAAATAGTTCAGTTCCTCGCTTAGAGGCCTATTACCTGTACAGAGCCACTGCAAAACGCAAACAGACCGATCTGTCGTCGGAAAGTGAAAGAACAGAATCTGATGAAGGGACTTCTTTTAGTTACCTATCATCATCATGTCCAGTGATGGCGCTAGTACTTTTTTCAAACCGGTACGCAAACTTTTATGAAGCAAACAGTCCAGAAAAAAACGGTAGGCTGGTCATTGGAACCAGTTAGAATCCAGCTCAGAGTACTGGTTTTATAGTTTTGCCAGCGAAAAAAGACGCGGTAGTTCTAAAAATCAACGGCAGCCAATTTTGTTCGGGGATTTTTTCGTTTCAACTGGTAAAATACCGGTAATTACCGGTTAACGCCAACACTGCATGTCTTCTCAATCGTAGTGAGAAAAACACACTTCTCCTTCGCGTTTTTTCCCCCAATTAAGTTTGTAATGGTACGCGTTTTCCCCGGCTCATACGCATTTTTTCAGTCATGTTGTGTATGCAAACGCAAAAAGCAAAAACCCAGTGGAACCCCTGACTAACTAACTGTTATGCAATACTTCTGGAGGGGTGATCACACTACAGTGAACACAGTTTAGTTATGACTAAGATATGTAGTTAAATTGCTATTCTGATACACATGGAAGAATTCAGGGTTATGATTTGATAGTCTCACATGGACCTATTTCGGTCATAAGGCCATATATATATCAACGGAAGCTGCTCAATATCCTATATATTTACAACAATAAAGCATGCTTCCTGTTTCATCACCGTGGATGAATTAAGTGCTTGCATGCACATACCTGGTCAGGTTTGCTTCTGTTACTGGTCGACAGACGATATAGTTTGTACAAAAACTAAATTCTTGCCGTCCATGAAATACATCCCTGGTAAAAATTCAATTCCTGCAACACACCTTGCAAAACTAGTAGCTGCAGTCTAGCAGACGGTCTTTCCAGTGCTTTGTAATGAATCGGCAATATTGCCTTTGCCTATGCAACGCTATATCCCAATCTGATGAATGGACTGACCCACAGTTAACAGAGAAAATAGAGGACCCACTAGAGAAAGTGCTGAATTCTTGGGATGTAGTCTGATGATAGACGGAAGACAGACAATAGACGGAAGACAGACAATAGACAGAAGATAGACGGAAGACAGACAATAGACGGAAGATAGACGGAAGACAGACAATAGACGGAAGACAGATGGTAGATCGAAGACAGACAATAGACGGAAGACAGACGATAGACGGAAGACAGACGATAGATGGAAGACGGAAGATAGACGGAAGACAGACAATAGACGGAAGACAGACGATAGATAGAAGACAGACGATAGATGGAAGACAGACGATAGACGGAAGACAGACGATAGATAGAAGACAGACGATAGACGGAAGACAGACGATAGACGGAAGACAGACGATAGATAGAAGACAGACGATAGACAGAAGACAGACAATAGACAGAAGACAGACAATACACGGAAGACAGACAATAGATGGAAGACAGACAATAGATGGAAGACAGACGGAAGACATACAATAGATGGAAGACAGACGATAGACGGAAGACAGACGATGTAGTCTGACGATAGACGATATATATACGGACGTTCAACCAGTATTTGGCTTCAGCTTGATTCAGGAACAAGAGGGCGACCGCAACTGAGTCGCAATTGTATAGACAAACCATAATGCCTTTCTCCAGTCCAGTCTATGAAATAGGACTTACAGCTGATCTAGCTGGACTCTACGCAAGCTTCAGTACGAATGAAGTAAAATCTCCCATATCAAATTTATTATACACAAATATGAAAACAGTTAACTAGACTGTTCTAACTGTAAACCAACGTAAAGGGGAAATATGAAGCTCAAAAACAGGTTAAGTCCCAAGCATCATGCAACCACAGGCGCTTTCTGTCTGTCTTTCCTACAGTTGACTGCAGCTTCGAACCACAGGCGCTTGTGACAGAGGACTCTATAAGCAGCCATCACTCAGTTGACTCCCAAATGGTGAGTTTTTATAGAGTAGATTATTTGTTGCCCTGTCTGAAGATATTTTGTTTTTGCGATTTGATTTGTTAAATGTTTGACCTGCATTACTTGTGAGTTTCCTGTGATGACCAAGGCAATGAAATATGTTTGCTATCTGCAGTCTATGTTCTTTTGCCTCTGAAAAACATGCATCAGAGTTGTGCATTCTATTTTTCCTCACTATTGATTGGATTAAAGTTTTTAATTTGTGACTGTTTACTGTTAATGTGGTTTTTTTGCCTATGATTCCATTTTCTGAGGCTGTGCTTATATTTCTTTATTTATCGTCACAGTTCAGTACAGACTTTTAACTAGTGAGAAGAGCATCCTTCCAAATGGACATGTAACAACAAATTTTAGTAGACCTGCTTCGCTTTATTAGCAAATCTAATGGCAACATTATTTCTCGAAAAACCTATAGTTCACTATTGACCAGCAGGGATAGACAAATAGTCTACCCGATTGCCAGGAGTGAGTAAAAAAAATCTGCCGGGCTAAGAGAAACCACCTGGCAACTTGTCGGCTGGCTATAAACATTCTGTACCAATGCAACAGTTTTGGTTGTAATTTCAAGTTTCAAAGCGATGCAACAATTGGGGCATGTGCTGGGCCAGCAACATTTCTGGCGGGCTAGTGAGTACTAGTGTAGTAACTTTCTTGAAGTTACTAGTCCTGTTGGCGAGTTAAGATTTGAAGATTTGGCCATCCTTGACAAGAATGATTGAGATTAAAAAAATCTTGATCAGCACAGAAAATAGCTAGGCTTTACTTTTTTGGTATTTGTTCAAGTCAATGGATATTCTTTTTGCATCATGACTTGTAAAACCCTTGGCAGATCTATGAGGTTGCACATGTGACCAATTGTATGAGCAGCAGTGATGGCCAAATCTCAAAATTTTAATTTGCCAGCCGAACGAGTAACTTCAAGAAAGTGACTAGCCAGACAGAAATGTTGCTGGTCCAGTACATACCACACAACAGATTATGAGTATCAGATTTCTTTGTACAATCAAAATAGAGGTGTTTTTGCAGATGCCAGAGGTTCCTGCATCTGCAGTGTTAATGTGGCTTTAAAACACCATAGTAGTACAACCAACACTTTTGCATTTGACCAGAATTTTCACTGGCCAGATGGGCGAGCTGCCAGACGGTTTCTTCTAGCGGAGACGGATATTTTAATCGCCTCTGGCAATCGGGCGGACAATTTAACCGTCCCTGAGCAGGAATGTGCTTATTGAGCTATATTTTCATATCGTGACGCGGGCCGGTTGGGAATTGTTTGGGCCGGTTCAAATTGCTGACCTAAAAAAAATAAGTTAAGGTAAACCCCTGGACACTAGTTTTTAGGACCTGGAGAGGACCCCAGACAATGGGGCCTCAAGGTTTGTCATACCCAGAAAATCCGTTTTAAAGTTTTGTTCCAGCTGGGACTCATTGAGCCCGGTATCGCTGCGTGAATGACACATTTTCCACAAAACCACCCGCCCCATGTTCTATGAAAGATTTCTCTTCAAGGTCACATATCTTCTGCCGGAGGGAGGCTCAGTGCAAACTGACAGCAATTTTTGACGATAGTTATTGTGTTTTGCAGGATTTTTCAGACAAAGACATGACATATGTCCCAGACTCTGCCAGCAGCATTGACGGATCGCATTTGTACCCACCATTGTTTTTTGGGTCACAACTCATCACAAAAATGGCTACGGGAACTGAAAGTACTTGCCCTGCCCCTGCTGAACCTGCTTGTCCTGAGTCCACATCATGCCCCAAAGAAGATCCATGCAGAATCAAAGGATTGTCCTTCGCTGAAACAAAGACTGTTGGTGACAAAACTGTACCCAAGCCTAAGCAGCACTTTTGTTTGTTTTGTCAGAAACCACAATCACGTTTGCCTCGGCATATTGAGACGCAGCACAAAGATGAAAAGTCTATGGTCCCTTACTTGAATGCTAAGAAAGGATCCGGAGAAAAGAAGGCGGAGCTGACAAAGCTTCGGAATGCTGGTGACCATCAGCACAATTTGAGTGTTCTGAGAAATGTGTCTGGGACACTGGTGGTGAAACGGAGGAAGCGAGAAAGTCCTTCGGTAAGCAACTTTGTTGCCTGCCCTTATTGCCTTGGATACTTTCAAATAAAGGATATTTACAGGCACAAGTGCGTAGAAGCAAATGATGGCTCACGGAGGGAATTTGTAAAGAAAGGGAAGCTAATGTTGCCCGATTCTGAATGCAAGGAAGATGAGTCGGAGGCATTCCAGTCTTTTCTTGACACACTGCAGTCAGACCATATCCGTCTGGTAGTCAAAACTGACCCTTTGATCAAAGAGCTTGCGAGAAGCCAAGTAAAACGGCACGGATTTAACCCGAGTCGTTTCGCCCAAATACGAAACAAAGTGAGGGAGGTTTCACGTCTGTTATTGAAACTGCGAAAAGTGTCAGGACTTGAAAACGCTTCTCTCAAGGAATTTCTCACGCCTGAAATGTTCAAAACGGTAATAGAAGCAACCAAACAAGTCGCTGGTTACGAAGCAGAGGAATACAAATTCCGAATTCCATCCTTAGCCAACAAACTTGGCTACACAATCAAGCTGTGTGCTGACATACTGGAGGTCCAGGCCGTGGAAAAAAGGAATGACAGTCTGAAGTGTGATGTTCAGGGATACCTGAAACTCCATCAGATGAGATGGAATGAAGAAATTTCTGCCCACGCAAGTCGCAATCTGTATGAACAGAAAAAGGGACATGCAAAACGTCTTCCTCTGTCGAGAGACGTCGCCAAGCTCTCCTCTCACCTCAGCAATGTTTCAGCCGCGGCCACCCAAACCCTCACTACAGCACACGAAGAAAAGGAGATCAAGGCAGCATGGAAAAGCCTTGCGGAAGTCACTCTGACCCAGATAATCCTTTTCAACAGGAGAAGGTCAGGCGAGGCCTCAAGAATGAAACTAGTAGATCTAAATCAACACGAAACTCATGATGTGGATGTCTTCAAATCACTTAGCACATTTGAAAAAATCCTATGTAACAAGCTGACCAGGATTGAGATAATCGGAAAACGTGGCCGAATTGTCCCAATTCTCATGACTGCACAGGTGAAAGCAGCTGTGGAACTGCTTGTGCAAAAAAGGGATGATGCTGGTGTCAGCGGCTCCAACAAATTTGTGTTTTCTTGCACATTCTTTCAGTCGGAGGGGCACATTCGGGGATCTGACACGCTTCGAAAGTTTGTGACATCAGCGCAGTTGGCAGAGCCACAGTTCATCACATCTACTTCACTTCGAAAGCAGGTTGCTACTCTGTCCCAGATAGTCAGTTTGAAGGACAACGAGC
This sequence comes from Littorina saxatilis, assembly GCF_037325665.1. NCBI lineage: Eukaryota > Metazoa > Mollusca > Gastropoda > Littorinimorpha > Littorinidae > Littorina > Littorina saxatilis. The sequence continues at coordinate 85,342 of NW_027129535.1, read as the reverse complement.
TGGATGCCCTTGCTCAGTTTATGGGACATGATGTTCGCACTCACCGCGAGTACTACCGCCTCCCATCAGACATGATGCAGTTGGCCAAAGTCAGCAAATTACTCCTTGCCCTTGAAAAGGGGAAGCTGCAAGACCACCAGCGCTGCACCCTGGATGAGATGGAAGTGGCTGAAGATGAAGCCATCACCTCGGATGAGGAGGCAGGTATGTGTGACATTTTGAAGATGAATTCCTTTGCTCTTTTTGCACAAAATGAACACAGCTAGACTATCTCTAAATCTAGTATTGTAATAACCTTTTTTTTGTATTCTTAAATTCATCTTCTTCTCCTTCTGCTTCTTCTGCCTCTTCTTCTTCTTCTAAATTGGGGGGCTGAGATGGCTCATTCGGTACACAGCGTGGACTACATATAGTTCCTCTGACTCTCATAGTCACAGGTTTGAATCCCGGTCTCCCTCTCTCTGGTATCGCCTTTGTTGTGGCTAGTGACATTGAACCACCAATACAATTTTATTTGTTTTAAATCTAAATTGAGAACGTTCATACTTCAATGCACACTACAATGTGATATATTGTGCTAACATTAATTTGCATTACACAATAAAGCAAACATTAATACTACGGTACTTACTACATAAACTTTTGTACTTGCGATCTAGGATTTTATCTATTCTATCATATTGTAACTATTATTTACAGAATTTGTTGAAAAGGGTCACAGCCCTATTCCAGAACGATCTGCATCAGGAAGGTTCGCAACAAAAGACTCTTTGGCACCGCCACATAACCAGCCCTCTCCGCCTATGCATCAACCTTGTCCTGCTACAGCTGCACCTGACAGTAAGTCTTCTTCTTCTGTGTACGCATGCTATCAACTACAGTACTGCAAGCACTCCCAGTTTCGGATAAAAACAAATGCGATTGGTCACTTTGGCAGAAATAACAACTGTGAACAGAATGTTGATAGTAAAAGAAAGTAAGGAAGCAGGAAAGATGAGCCGGTGCCTACCTAACAGCAAACTAGATAGCTCCTGGTGTTCAAAAACAGGAGGGGCCCTTAATTTAAGTCCGCAGCGCTCCACTGCAGTAGGTGACAGTAAGTGACAATATGGGCTGAATCCATCCCATCTACATGGTGTTGGAGTGGGGACAGGACATATTTGAATGGCGATGTCGCTGTTCAGTGTCTGAAAGTCTCTTAAGTTTGTAGTTGCAAACATGACTTTTCTTTCTCTTTACCCCCCCCCCCCCCCCCCTCCTCACTCCCACAAAGTAACATAGTAGATTTAATTTCTTATTTGTAGCTGCCATTCCATGTAAAAGTGAATACATTTACTTATTTAGTATAAACTTGTCACCCTGGCATGAGGTAATATGACCGGCACGGTTGGCCTAGTGGTAAGGCGTCCGCCCCGTTGTGGGTTCGAACCCCGGCCGGGTCATACCTAAGACTTTAAAATTGGCAATCTAGTGGCTGCTCCGCCTGGCGTCTGGCATTATGGGGTTAGTGCTAGGACTGGTTGGTCCGGTGTCAGAATAATGTGACTGGGTGAGACATGAAGCCTGTGCTGCGACTTCTGTCTTGTGTGTGGCGCACGTTATATGTCAAAGCAGCACCGCCCTGATATGGCCCTTCGTGGTCGGCTGGGCGTTAAGCAAACAAACAAACAAAAAATGAGGTAATATCACAAGGGTTATTCATGTTTTTGTATTTGTCAGATTCTGCTGATGATGAGGAAGCACCAGAAATCCAAAGGAAGTTTCAACGGTGTGCTGCTGACAGCAGTGCATGCTCAAACAGTTCAGTATATATCTTTCTCCTTAGTCAACCAATTTTCCATGGGGGCGCGACTGGAGATGGATGAAGGTCAGGGGGTTCCTGTGTTCGAGTGGGAACAGCTTGAATTTAACTCACAGAGTTGTTTGTGTCCAACACGCTTGTCGGAGGTGTTTTTTTACGGCGTCAATGTTGGGGGGTGGGTGGGGGTTAAGGATGAGGGGTAGAACTGCATTCGTTGATGCATTTTGATTGTCTTACATCTGAAATGTATTTGTACCTTTGAAGAATAGTTCATTCCTGTACACTCATAACACCGAACACACGTTTATTTATTTTGAACATAACATAATTAATACAATAAATAATTAATTATAATTTTATTATGTCCCCAGGCGAGCCCCCTTCCTCCTGGACATTCTCTCCTGTTGGTGTGGCAATGATGAACAAAAGATGCAGTGTATTCACACAGATCACTTCTCCTTCAGCGTCATCTAACGAAAGTAAGCTTTATTGCATATAAATTAATTTAGAAACATGCTGGCGTCACCCCCCGCGGGTTAGGGGGAGTCCCATATTGGTTGGGACTAGAAAGAATTTACCCGATGCTACCCAGCATGTCGTAAGAGGCGACTAACGGTTCTGTTTCTTCTCTTCTTTTGTCTTATTTCTGCCTTACCAGTCCTTTCACCTATATTTCCTTCCAAGAAAACTCTCCCTACTATTCCCTGCAGTTTTCCAATTCTTTTCTTGTTGTCTTATTTCTACCTGACTGGATCCATCACCTTTATTTCACTTACCAAAAGTCTTCTTTTCCACATCCTTATTTCTCTGCACCCCGCATGTCGTATGAGGCGACTAACGGATTCTGTTTCTCCTTTAACCCTTGTTAAGTGGTTCTTGTTTAGAATATAGTCAATGTTTGTAAAGATTTTAGTCAAGCAGTATGTAAGAAATGTTTAGTCCTTTGTACTGGAAACTTGCATTCTCCCAGTAAGGTCATATATTGTACTACGTTGCAAGCCCCTGGAGCAATTTTTTGATTAGTGCTTTTGTGAACAAGAAACACTTAACAAGTGGCTCCCTCCCATCTCCACCCTTTCCCCTATCCCATCTCCCCCTTTCCCTCGTCGCGATATAACCTTCGTGGTTGAAAACGACGTTAAACACCAAATAAAGAAAGAAAGAAATGCTGGCGTCATGTACGGACGATTAACTAAGCGCCCATTACCTAGTTGTTGAATGGCCGCATTCCATAGTGGAAACTCTTGTGTTTAGTTATTTGACAACGAAATTGATATTTTAAAAGCATATGTCTTTTAGCTGTTGTCCTTTTTTTGCTATTTTGCATAATCTATCAAATGATTTGAAATAAAGATAAGCCAGCTGAGAAAATCTATCATCTTTTTTTTCCCCAAGGTTCAACTGACAATGAGTACCTACCTGAACAGTGGAGCCATTCCAAACCAAAGAAGCTCAAATCAAAGGCAACGCGCAACAGTGAGTGGAAACATAATCATTGTCTTTATACCTCTTCTTTCTCTTTGTGAACTGAGCTTTAAGGAGCTGACTCAATCCACACAAAAGTTATTCCTTTAAAGTAGAACAAAACCAGTAAACTAGATAGTTATTGTGTTTTTGAGTAAGGTAATATCCTTCTCTGAAGCACTTGGAAGGAAAAATAGAGCCTGTTCATAACGTGTTAACTGTTAATCTAACTAGGAGCGTATAGTTATTGTGTTTTTGAGTACGGTAATACCCTTCTCTAAAGCACTTGGAAGGAAACATAGAGTATGTTCACAGACCTGTTTACCCTCCCGGAATTATTACGGATTTAGGGTCTAAATTCCGGTATTACGGAAATCTACCGGAAATTCCGGTCACGAGAACCATTTCCGTGTGTGAAAATTTAAAGTCGAAATTGTAGTACTAGTAGTCACCGGGATTTTGATTTCCCGAAAACCCTTTTAGCTCAAGGCCGACCGGAACAGCCTTGTCTGCGCATGTGCAAAAACAAGGTATTTGTCGGTCAACGCGTGGTTTTTGTGCATTCGGTCCGATCGACATGGGTCGTAAGCGTAAGGCCGATCTCTCTGGGGACAAAATGCCAACCAAAAAAGCTCAAGTTGTACAGGAATATCGGCAAAACTATCAAGTCAAGTGGCAGTGTCTGGCGAAGTCTAAGAAGAGCGAATCACTTGCATTTTGGTGATCGAATTGAGATCAGTGCAACAACAAAGCTAGTCAGTCATGAGTCACTGCAGTCGTTCGTCCGCGAACCAAGCGAACGTGTCCCGAGGTTAGACGCAGCATTAGTTTATTTACAAAATGCAGTACACAAATGAACATGGAAACAAACAAATTGTGTTTGGCAAAACATGAGCCTGCTTCGCATCGAGTTTATTTGACCAGTATGTCTGTGCTTCGACATTATCTCTTGCTACGGTCAGTGACTTGTGCTGTTGCCGGAATTTGAAAGTCTTTTTGAGTCTAAAAGTGATCTCCATTAATCTTTCTCCAATATAGCAAAGATCACAGTTCTTTGAATTGAAAAACTTTAAAGAAAATCTTTAAATAAAATGAACGAGCCGGTCCACAAAAAATAAAGGTAGCTTCTGGAGAGTGTTTTTATGACTGGTTTTAATGCAGGATGTAAACAGGTCTGTGTTCATAACGAGTTAACTGTTAATCTAACTAGGAGCGGCATTTTGTCAAAGAGCAGTTCAAATCCGTACGTTCTTTAACATATCAAAATGGCCTTCTGCTGTCGCTCAGTTTTCTTGATTCAAAACTAAGCAGTAAATTGTATAATTATTTAAAAATGAATAAATAAGTGGATCAGTTAACAAGTGCAATGGCTAACTGACCTGCCACTTCTCATGCCCATTCGTGGCTTCTGTCCCATGCTTTGAAAATGAATGTGTACAGGGTCTGTAATTCCGGTTTTAATTTAGATTTGAAATCTTTTGTAATTAATGGATTACGCCCACATACACTTCCGTGTATTAGAGGCGGGGACGGGAGTCCCAGGAATTGGAAAAAAGAGGAGGTACTATATCTAACTTACATTGAACAACCAAAATGTAAGCAGCACTAAGATTGACAGTGAAAATGTGACAGTTTTAGTGTACTAGCTTTAGTGCCACGAAGAAGAATCAGAACAAATGTTGACTCGGGAAAATAAATGTCCATGCCCAATCAAGATTCGAAATAGAGACACTGAGATCACGAGTTGTCGGCCTAGACCACCAGACTACCCGGCGCTCATATTGAGTTGGCATGATTGTTCCTTATAAAGTTTTAATCCGATAACATATTTAACCTTTGTATCTCCGGTAATAGGTCTTGTGATATCTGTGTCCACAAAGGTTCAAACCAGCCACGTCGACTGTGGTTGGAGGAGGAGGTGAAGGCAGTGGAGGCTCATTTGTTAAAATATATCGCCACGCAAGTGCTGCCAAGAAAAGAGGATATCCAGAAGTGCCTTCAGGCTGAAGAGGCTCTGAAAAATCGTACCTGGCTACACGTCAAGAACTATGTACGAAACCGGATTACTGCTTTGCAAAGAAATCAGCGAAACTAAATAATGTTCAGCTTTTCAGCTACTGATCATCTTTCCAATGTTGTTGCTGATCACTACACTAAGTGGATATATATCTAGTGCAGGTTTGTGTCTTGAGCTGTACTGGACAATGATTTACACATTTATCTTTATTTGTTTTTATTAATTTTGACTATGAGCACACTGGTGGTTGTGTTTCATGTTAAATGATTTATTTAGTATGTGTTTATGCAAATCATTTTTGGCATTTTGAATAAGCTAGCTAGATGTGACCTTTCTTAGCACTGATCCAAAGGTCAGTTTAATATGCGGTCAAAACAATGATGGTGGAGGCAGTTGGCTATTTTTAATTCATTTGCATAGCAAAAACGAGGCTATATATGTATTGACAACTGACCACCTATTGAACACTCAAAACTTTTCAAATAATGGAAGCTTTCATTAAAAAAACTTGTCTTGGTTATGAAACCTATGAACACTTATAAAATGCATGTGATTACATCAGCAAAACAAAACAAAATATAAGCAAGTGAGTCATATTCTTTGTGGCTTTGCCCTTGTTTAACTGTATTATCATTATTTATTATCATGAACACAGACTACCATAAGGTCCGCTCCCCCCCCGCGGGTTAGGGGGAAGAATTTACCCGATGCTGATGCTCCCCAGCATGTCGTAAGAGGCAACTAACGGATTCTGTTTCTCCTTTTACCCTTGTTAAGTGTTTCTTGTATAGAATATAGTCAATGTTTGTAAAGATTTTAGTCAAGCAGTATGTAAGAAATGTTAAGTCCTTTGTACTAGAAACTTGCATTCTCCCAGTAAGGTCATATATTGTACTACGTTGCTAGCCCCTGGAGCAATTTTTTTATTAGTGCTTTTGTGAACAAGAAACAATTAACAAGTGGCTCTATCCCATCATCCCCCCCCCCCCCCCCTTTCCCCATCGCGATATAACCTTGAACGGTTGAAAACGACGTTGAACACCAAATAAAGTAAAGATAAGGTCCGCTATTAGGAAAGTCAAAACAATCAAAGTGTCATATGCACTTTGTCATCGTGTGTGACATTTTATTGTCAACACAACGATGGTGGTGTTTCACATGTTATGATTAATTCAGATCTTAAGTGTATATAAAGTGTATTTATGTACATGTACTTTTGACCATTTTAGATAAGCTTAATTTGATATTTCAGGGGCCTCTGTCAAAAGGTCACTACAGCATGTGGTGTCAAAGCAACCATTGTGGAGGCAAATGGCCTATTTTTAACAGGATGTTTGAAGATGTGTTTCTTTTATTATTTGTTTGAGAGACAAGAAGTTGGAAAAAAAGTGTTATTTCATGTTCTTTTGTCACCGCGGGCAAAGTTAGTCAATCATTGATATAGTAAAAAAAATCTGTTTTGTTTGTTGCCATTGAAATAACACTTACAACAGCACTAAACATGATGTTGCTAATTATCTTTTTGTGGACTATTCAATGGAGTGTTTTGAATTGTGCCATTTATCATGCAACAACTGGTTTATTTTTACGGTGGTTGATTTTCCATTATGCAAAAATATAATTCTATGACTCAAGACTACCTTATTTCATTCTATTTCATGATTATACGGAACACACTCTAGCAGTAGCCCTGCTAGTCCGTTTAAGGAAAGTCGACACATTGTATGTTCCCGTCAGAACAATGTATACACTGGGTGTGTATGATGTTTTTTCATTTTTTTTTTATTATGAGCACACTGGTGGTTGTGTTTTTTTAATTTGATATTTAATGATTTATTCAGAATGTGTTCTTGCAAATCATTGTTGGACATTTTAAAGGTGCTCGTCTGCATTTTTTCTCTTTTTTTTATATTACTACATTTTAATTTAACTAAAAAGTTGTGACAGATGACATCTTCTTAATTTATTCCCCTTGTTTTTAACATGACTATTATAAGGAGAGTTTGCTGAGAAAAAAACCCATTGTTTTACCTATAACTTTTTTAAAATAACTTTTTGCACAGTGGTTCTTCTCATCATGTGACTTAACTTTTTAGCGAAATTTAATGGTAGGATTATGAATAAATAAGCAAAACACAGACGAGCACCTTTAAATAAGCTAGATGTGACATATCTTAGGATTGGTCAAAAGGTCAGTTTATTATGTGCTGTCAAAACAACGATGGTGGAGACAATTGGCTATTTTTAATTCATTTGTGCAGCAAAAATGAGGCTATGTTCTGACAACTGACCACGTATTGAACAGTCACAACTTTTCAGACAATGGAAAAATGCATGATACAAACTTGACTTGGTTATACTTGTAGAGCCTATGAATACTCACAAAATGCATGTCAGATTCTATTAGCAAAAAACAATACGAAATCTGAGCAAGTGAGTCAAAATTATCGGTGGCTTTGCCCTTGTTTAAAGCGGCTAGATCTGATTTAAAACAGCTATGCCTACGTTGCATTCAGACATTGTTTTCAGCCGATTTGAGCGGAATGGCTGTTATATATTGTTCAGCCAACCTTAATTAGAGCAACCCTTACCCTTGTTATCCCAAAGAAGTACTGTACGCCCCCCGCGGGTTAGGGGGAAGAATTTACCCGATGCTCCCCAGCATGTCGTAAGAGGCGACTAACGGATTCTGTTTCTCCTTTTACCCTTGTTAAGTGTTTCTTGTATAGAATATAGTCAATGTTTGTAAAGATTTTAGTCAAGCAGTATGTAAGAAATGTTAAGTCCTTTGTACTGGAAACTTGCATTCTCCCAGTAAGGTAATATATTGTACTACGTTGCAAGCCCCTGGAGCAATTTTTTTATTAGTGCTTTTGTGAACAAGAAACAATTAACAAGTGGCTCTATCCCATCTCCCCCCTTTCCCCGTCGCGATATAACCTTCGTGGTTGAAAACGACGTTAAACACCAAATAAAGAAAGAAAGACTTAAGAAACGTCGTTTAAACTCGGCGTACAGCGAGCTTCCGCAGCGACCACTGCTCTTTTGTTGTGGAGGCTGTGTGAATTACTTCCCGTTTAGTCATGCATATAGTCTCAATGCCACACTGAATTGGCCACTAGAACCCGAGTTTTGAGATATGAAACTATTCCGGTCGTGAAGCATTGTTATGGTTTATAGTAGCATAACACTAGTCTGGTGGCGATAGGAGAGAGTAAATCAGACCTAGCCGCTTTAAACTCTCCCTCTTGTACAAAAGAGTAGTGGTCGCTTCTGAAGCTTGCTGTACGCCGAGTTTGAACGACGTTTCTTAAGTGTACAGTACTTCTTTGGGATAACAAGGGTAAGGATTGCTCTAATTAAGGTTGGCTGAGCAATATATAACAGCAATTCCGCTCAAATCGGCCAAAAACAAGGCCCAAAGGCATCGTAGGCATAGCCGTTTTAACTTTATTATCATTATTATTTATTATCGTGACCACAAACTACCATAAGGTCCGCTAGTAGGAAAGTCAAAACAATCATAACGTATCATAAACACTGGGTCATCGTGTGTGACATTTCAATGTCAACACAATGATAGTGGTGTTTCACATGTAATGATTGATTTCGATTTTGAGTGCTCTATCCCATCTCCCCCCCTTTCCCCGTCGCGATATAACCTGCGTGGTTGAAAACGACGTTAAACACCAAATAAAGAAATAAAGAATAAAGAAAGATTTTGAGTGTATATAAAGTGTATTTATGGTACATTTACTTTTGGCTCTTTAGATCAGCTTAATTTGGTATTTCATGGGCATCGGTCAAAAGGTCACTTCAGCATGTGCTGTCAAAACAACGATGGTGGAGGCAAATGGCCTATTTTAACAGGATGTTTGAAGATTTGCTTTTTCAATTTTGTTTGAGAGACAAGAAGTTGGAAAATAGTTTTATTGTATGTTTCTTTGTCACCTGGGGCAAAATTATTCAATCGTCGCTATACGTTTGTTGGAAGCTATAATACAAAGGATAAATTGGCAGCTTTCTTACTTTCTGTTAGAAACAAAAGTATATTTTTCGTTTGTTGCAATTGAAAAAGCATAGACCTTACTAAAGATGCTGCTAGTTTTAATTGTGTGGACTATTCAGTGGAGTGTTTTAAATAATCTGTATATATATATATATGCCAATTCTCATGCCTCACAGTATTTTAACATTGGTTTATTTTCCATGTTACAAATATGTAATCATATGACTCGAGACTACCTTACTGTGTTATATTGCATTATTATCATGAACGCATTAGGCCCACTTATAAGTTTAAAGAAAGTCAAAGCCGTGTATTGTTCCTTTCAGAACAATGTTATACACCGGGTGTGCATTATGTGTTTTCATTATTTTTAATCATGAGCACACTGGTGGTTGTGTTTCATATTTAATTATTTATTTGGAGTGTGTTTGATTTAGCTTAATTTGAATTTTGTTGGACATTGGTCAAAAGTTCAGTTTATTATGCGCGGTCAGAACAATGATGGTGGAGGCAATAGCCTATTTTTCAACAGGTTTGAAGGTTTTGTTTGAGAGAAATAAATCTGTCTTTTTATATTTAGTCAAGTTTTGTTTTCTTTGTCATGTTGGGCAGAGTTATTCAATCGTTGTTATACGTTAAGTTCACTGATTTCTTAAATCTAATGTAAGCGCTGTTTAAGAGGTTTTGAAGGTACAAAATACACTTTTTTTCTCTGTTCTCTTTAACAAGATATTCAGATTTGTTTTTCTTCTTTATTTTAGTTTGAGACGAGAAGTTGTACATGCATTCTATTTCCTGTTCCTTTGTCAACTGGGGCAACATTCAATCACTGTTATAGCCTGGTTGTAAGCTATAACAGTATAAGTATAATTATACAAAGGATAAATTCACTGCTTTTTAAATGTCTGCAAAAAGCAAATGTCACCGTTTTGTTGCATGCCATTGAAAAGGAATAAAAACTACCAAACGTTATTTTGCAAAACATGCTTATTATGATTCGACTGATTGTGTTTGTATGTGGATGTGTGATCACAGGATTGCAGATTGCATGGACATAATCGCCACAGGGAAAATCATTCAAATCCTTACTCCGAAAGTTAACAAAAAGCTATTATTGTCTCAAGAAGAGAAATTGTTTCTACAACTGAACACACAGACTGTAAAATGCATGTGTATACAAAAGCAATTATGCTAAACAAGCCCATCATTAAATGAATGGAAGTCAAAGTAAATAAAATAAAATGCAATTTCAAATGTGAAGGTATCTTAAAATGTCGATGAACAAACGCAAGGGAACTGAGCGCCATCATAAAAATACCTTTCATTACAAGAAGGACAAAAAAAACGTAACTGACAGACTGATTCTAATATAGGTCCCTGATAACACTTATAGTATCCACCACCTTCAAATATGATCATTAAACTTCATTTTAAAAAGCTTCATGATTATGCACTGCAAAGTAAGCTACACGTTTTGTTTAGCTGTTTCGTACACATAAAAAAAGGCTTTGTGATTCTTTGGTCTAAGTGCCAATAGAAGGTTTTGAAAGGAGCAAGTTAAAATGTAAAGGCACACTACCTTATATCATATATATATACAATATCACACTACCACGGAAAGTCAATACAATGCATACCCAGGTCAAAACAACGTTCACACACGAGTGTGTATCGTGTGTATCATCTTTGTCAACACAATGCAGGCGGTGTTTCAGTTTATTGAAATATTGAGTGTATGTGAGTGTAATTATGCACATTCACTTTTGGCCAATTTAAATGAGCTTGATGTGGAATTTTGTTATCTATTGGTCAAACGGTCATTTCAACCGGCACTGTCAAAACAACGATGGAACTGGCCAATAGTCACAATAACGAGGGGAAAACATGTATACCCCGGTCAAAACAACGTTCACACACGAGTGTGTATCGTGTGTATCATCTTTGTCAACACAATGCAGGCGGTGTTTCAGTTTATTGAAATATTGAGTGTATATGAGTGTAATTATGCACATTCACTTTTGGCCAATTTAAATAAGCTTGATGTGGAATTTCTTATCTATTGGTCAAACGGTCACTTCAGCAGGCACTGTCAAAACAACGATGGGACCGGCCAATGGTCACAATAACGAGGGGAAAACATGTATACCCCGGTCAAAACAACGTTCACACACAAGTGTGTATCGTGTGTATCATCTTTGTCAACACAATGCAGGCGGTGTTTCAGTTTATTGAAATATTGAGTGTATGTGAGTGTAATTATGCACATTCACTTTTGGCCAATTTAAATAAGCTTGATGTGGAATTTCTTATCTATTGGTCAAACGGTCACTTCAGCAGGCACTGTCAAAACAACGATGGGGCCGGCCAATGGTCACAATAACGAGGGGAAAACAAGTATATGTGTGTGTGTGTGTGTGTGTGTGTGTGTGTGTGTGTGTGTGAGATCGCGCGCGTGCGTGCGTGCGTGTGCTGTTTGCTTGCATGCCTGCGTGTATGCTTGCGTTTGTTTGGTTGTTTGGTTGTGTGTGTGTGTGTGTGTGTGTGTTTGTGTGTGTGTGTGTGTGTGTGTGTGTGTGTGTGTGTGTGTGTGTGTGATATGGAATAATGAATTAAAACCAACAAAACTCGTTTGCTTTCATGTTTCAAGAGGTGAACGGCAGGAGGATTTGAGAGTTTCAATGGCTTACCGTAGGCTACGACGTCAGGACAAAGAAAAGAAGCGTTATCTCGACGTTGCGGATGCGAACAGAGAAATGACAGAATCAAGACAATCCTACGGAGGTTTACTGGGAAGTGAACAAGAAACATTCCTGCCTTTGGTCATCATGTCTCGAGTGTGAAATTTAGAACGCTGTAAAAATAAAATAAAACAGTGAGCAACTGAAAAGTAAGCAGGAAGTGAAACAAGATGGCGGACAGTTGAGCGAGGATTCTGTAGCTCTCAGTTCTAATGTCTTTGTGGTGGATACGGGCTGTGCTCTCATGTGTTTTTTGGTTCCACGGATTCAGTAAGGTTGCCAACTTTTACTCCATTTTATATGGAGCCGTGTAAACACCTCATAAGCGAGTAAGTTTGATGTTTTTCAAATCACTCTTTGCAAGTATTGTCATTTTTCCCCAGATGTGACACCCGGTCTAGTGACAGACGAAATGCTTGTACAAACTTCACGTGCATCTCGCTATTTCTATGTGTAACTGTGTTGTTCTTCTGCTCCACTGAACCATATCTGTGACGCGCCACGGCTTGCCTACAGTCACAGTCACAGGCACAGGCACAGGCACACGATTGAACTATTTGAACTATTTGGTTGACTACTAGTGTTTATTCCTTGCCGTTATCACATTGCTAACTTAAATGTCTGACACTACAAAGAGGGGAAGAGGAGAGGTCTCGCCTATCAGCGACGATACAGAAAAAAGGCCGTGCCTTGATCTTGAGGACAGTTACTTAGACGCATTTGACGATTCAACCATCATCGTAGTAGAACAGCCCCTGCACAGCACCACCCTCAGCTCTCCGCCAGACGCGACAACTTCGGCGATGTCGAGTTCCACTATCACCTCCGTAAAGGAGGGATTGCGCGAGGCCCTGTTGGATCCAGCAATCCTGCGACTTCTAAAGGAGGCTGTCGTGGCCCCCCTGATGCAGCAGATCGAGGAACTAAAAAAGACGGTGGCCAACAAGGACCAAGAGATCGCGGACCTCCACGCTCGTGTCGACGAGCTCGAGCAGTATTCGAGGCGCAACTGCGTCAGGATCAGTGGCATCCCCGCCGCTGACAACGAGAACACTGACGAAGTTACCATGAAACTAGGGGCTGCACTTGGCGTCACCATCACAACTGACATGATCGACAGATCCCACCGCGTCGGCAGACCAGACCAGGCCGATCGTCAGATCATTGTCAAGTTCACCTCCTATCGACACAAGCGGTTGCTGATGGGCGTTCGGAGGCACCTCAAGCACAAGACGGCCTCGACCATGGGATTTTCGCCACCCGCCTCAGCAGCGGAAGCCGCGGCGCGGTCAGCACCACGGGGGGTGTTTGTAAACGACGACCTGACGAGGCAGCGGGCCAGACTGGCAGCTAAAGCACGTCGCCTAAAACAAGAGAGGCGTATCCAGGACACATGGGTCCGTGATGGCGAAATCTTCATAAAAAAGAACGAAAAAATCTCGAAAGTGTTCAACGAGGAAGAACTAGAAAAATGAGTATAGCCTTGTATAACTAACTAGCTCGTCTTCTGTATGCTACAGCTTACCCAGTGAAGTGTGTATGCTGCTGCAAGCAGTAAAATGTGACACCGTGAAATATTGACATCTGACCATGACTGCTTGCTTTTTTTGTATCTTGTACTTTGTATTTTTTGTTGTATTTCTTTCTTCCCGTGTGCCTACATATGTATATTTTGAACCACGAGCTGAGAGCTACAGAAGTGTTGTTTTCTAATGGAAAACCGTTACCCATTGGGAACTCTGTATATACGTTCTTTACTTAATCTTGTTTTTGAACCCTCTTTACAAACTTTACCCTTGTTTTTTCTGTTGTCTTTTTGTAGCGCAATTCGTCCCAGACCAGCCCGCAGATACACCCTCCCTCTGGCCATTTTTATGTTCCTGATCCTGATAGGATATGTCAGTTAATTTAAGCATGTACAGGGCCAGAATTGGGTGTTTCTATGGAAAAGCAGTAGTTCTCTGTCGCAAACTTGCTTTCTTATGTGAATCTTCTGTGTTGCCATTTGTGATTTTAACTTCACTTAAATCACCAGCCCGCGTTCCGTTATCATTGTTCGTTTTTTGTTGTGTTACCTTCAGCTTTAAAAGCTGGTCAGCGTTATTAAACAACACCAAACTGGCAAAAACTAATAATGTTGATTTTAATGACCAGCAGTCAAGTCTTGTAACCCCGTTTGTACAATCGAAGTTGTACTTATCAGGTGATGTAGAAAAGAACCCAGGTCCTGAACACGAGCATGAAATCAGTGTCGTACACATTAATGTCAGAAGCCTTAGGAATAAAATTAATTTATTGCAGCCCGAAGTTCAACGGCACGATGTCTTAACACTTTCGGAGACATGGCTTGCGCATTCTGATGATAATTCCTCATTATTGATTCCAAATTTTAGCCCCCCAATTCGACTTGACCGTCCAGACCATCCTTATGGCGGAGTAGCAATTTATGTAAAGAATTATTTGTATCATAAACCCCGTCCTGAGTTTAACGTCGTCGGCCTGGAAGCCGTGTGGGTTGAGATAAAATTGAATAAAGAAAGTATTTTGATAGGTTCATTCTACCGTCCACCGAATGGAAATGTTCAATACTGGGAATTAGTAGATGAAAGTTTAAGAAAAGTAAATAGTCAGGTTTTGAAGTTTGTAATTTGTGGTGATTTTAACGTTGATTTTATAAGTTTTCCCTCTCACAATTTTTTCAATATGTTGCATTCATATCAGCTCTGTCAACTTGTCGATGTTCCCACACGTATAACTGAAACAAGCAGTACCTGCATAGATCTCATAATTACACAAACGCCACAACTAATTAAATCTGTAGATGTTCTGCCACCAATTTGCAGCGACCACAGCGTGCCACGGGCGATACTAAAAAGTACTGTAAATGTGAGTAACTCCTTCAAACGAACTATTTTCAATTACGATAAATTGAATATAGTAGGGTTTTGTAACGCTCTTTCACAAGTTGACTGGACAGGTATGGTGACAAATGAAATGTTTAATGATAGTATTGACGATTTTAGTAGAACATTTATGAATGTTGCAAAGCAGTTCATGCCGGTTAAAGAAGTTACTGTACGCCCCAAAGACGCACTCTGGATTACCCCAGACATCTTAAAGTTAATCGACGAGCGAGATCAAATTCACCTGAGAGCAAAAACGAGTAATTCTTTAGAAGATTGGCTGAGTTATCGTCAGACGCGTAATCGTGTCACAGCAGCTAAGAGAGACAGAGTCCAGCAATTTTATATTGAGTTAGACGAACGTATTTCCGACCAAGGTTCCTTTGGTACTAAAAAGTGGTGGCAGTTGGTAAAGTCATTCATGGACAAGAAAGGGCTTGGTGTTGATGAAATTCCTCCGATTAATTTTGAAGGCAAGATTTACCAGTCAAACCAGGAAAAAGCCAACGTTCTGAACAATTTTTTCATACATAATTCCGTTCTTGAAACCCCAGACGACAATTTGCCTCAAGCTGATTTTTTAGACAGCGAACTTAATGAGATTGATCTTACAGTCGATGAGGTTAAAGAGGTTATTAAACGCCTTGATACAGGTAAAGCCACTGGTCCGGATCTTATTCACAATAGACTTCTAGTTGCTGCTGTTGACGCCATAGCAGAACCCCTGACATATTTGTTTAACAGAAGCCTTAGAGAAGGTATATATCCTAGTTTGTGGAAGACGGCTCATGTCACTCCTATTTACAAAGCCGGCCCAGCCGATTGTTGTAACAATTATCGACCAATTTCATTATTAAGTTGTGTTGGGAAGGTAATGGAGCGATGTGTCCACAGCCATGTTTACACCTTCTTACAGCGAAATAATATATTATCACCTGCACAGTCAGGATTTATTTCTGGTGACTCTACCATCTGTCAGCTGGCTTCGATTTGTGACGAGTTTTGTGTAAATTACGATATGGGAATTACCACTCAAGCTGTTTTTTGTGATGTGTCAAAAGCATTTGAAAAAGTTTGGCATAAAGGGTTATTATATAAACTGGAACTAGCAGGAATAAGAGGACAATTGTTAAAATGGTTTCACGATTATTTAACAAATCGCCATCAGGCTGTTGTTATTAAGGGTGCTAAGTCTGCATTAAAATGTATCCCGGCAGGTGTTCCACAAGGCTCTGTTCTTGGCCCCTTGTTATTCCTGATATATATTAATGACATTGTGAATGATATTGAATCTGTTATAAAGTTGTTTGCTGATGACACGAGCATGTCCATGTCCTTAGAAGATCCAATTAGACGAGCGCAGACTTTGAACGCAGACCTAAATAAAATTAGTACCTGGGCAAAACAGTGGAAAGTTAAATTTAACGAAGCAAAAACGGAATTGTTAGACATAAAACGTGATAATATACCAACCGAACCAATCATTTTTAATAATATTGTTTTGGAAAACGTGAACCAACATAAACATCTTGGCGTAATTTTGCAGAATAATTGTAAATGGGACTTCCAAGTGAGAAGCATCGTAAAAAAGGTCACCCTCTTAATTAATTGCTTAAGATATTACAAATACAGATTAAATCGTAAAAGTCTGGAAACTATGTACAAATCCTTTGTTCTTCCACATTTTGACTATGCAGACATCCTATGGGACAACTGCACCGAGTACTGGTCAACTGCACTGGAAAAATTACATTTGGAAGCCATTCGGACTATAATCGGTGGTGTACGCGGCACCAGCCACGAAAAGCTGTATAAAGAAAGCGGATTTTGTAACCTAAAAGAAAGACGGAGCAGACACAAACTAATTTTATATTACAAGATGGTATTTGGCAAATGTCCTCATTACTTAGCACAACTTTTGCCACCTTTAACTTCTGATGTTAACCCCTATCACCGAAGAAGACCATCAGAAAGAAGAGTTCCCACTTGCAAAACTGAATTATACCGTCGATCTTTTATACCATCTACCACTGTCCTTTGGAACAACTTGCCAGACAACATCAAAACAACTAACTCAATCAGCGAATTCAAACACTATCTAACTATTCCTGATTATAACGTACCTGCCTATTACTACTGTGGTAAACGATTGGAAGAGATTCATCACTGCAGAATGCGCCTAAACATGAGTAACTTGAACTCTGACCTGTGCAAACGCCACTTACAGGAAAATCCGCAGTGCGCTTGCGGCTACCTGCACGAAACAGCTGACCATTACTTGATACATTGCCCTCTGTACGTAGACGCTCGCCTATCTACAATAAATGCACTACCTGTACATTACAGACATGTTGAAATATTGTTAAATGGTAGCGAAAACCTTTCTCTTCGCACCAACAAGCTTATTTTTGAAAGTGTCCAATCGTTTATCTGTAAATCTGGTCGTTTTTGTTAATTTGACTCAGTACGCATATCCATGCCATGTATTCTATATACATTTTTCAATTATATATTCAGCGAACTACTGCTTATTTGCCACTGGATTACAGTTTACAATGTACTATGTATATTCTTTTTGTATGCGCTAACCACCTTCATCTTTCATATGTACCTACCATTCTTTCGTCCCACCTCCACCCTCCCCCTCTTCCTCCTGCTAGCTTTCTCTTGTTCTTTTTGGTTTGCTTCAACTATGCTGTTTACCTAGATAGTTCCATAGTTTATAAGTAATGTTTGTCCGACATCATATTTTTGTTAATTTGTAACTACGTAGGGCGCGTAATATAAGCGTTCGCTTGAGTTCGTGTCCCTACTGTTTATCGTTGTATTGTTGTACCATGTTTGATTTAATAAAACATTGTTTAAACCAACAGGAATATGTATTTTGATCTAACCTGCGAAGCTTACGTTGTCTCGGACAGCTCTCTTGCGTTTCTCTCAGGAACTGAGACCCAGGCGAGCTGCATCTTATCCAGTTGGGCAGTCAGACACTTGCACAAATCTTTGTCCTGGAGTGAATAGACACATACTCAATGTCAACATTCACAAGATGCAATTTGTTTGGTTACAAGTAAGCTTATGGTAATGCCTATGGTGCTTTTCTTTTGACAGAGACAAAACAAACTCAATCACACAAAGAAAGGAAAAAGGCACACACACACACACACACACACACACACAACCGCGCGCGCGGGCGCACACACACACACACACACACACAACCGCGCGCGCGGGCGCACACACACACACACACACACACACACACACACACACACACACACGCGCGTGCGCGCGCAGATTCTTTCTTACAGAGAGGACGACTTCTTAAAGTCTATTATATTTTGCGAACTGACTCAAACGTCCAGCAGAAGAAAGTTGAAAAAAAGACCGACAACGGAGGAAAAGAACAAGAAGATACTAGATCTAACGCCGTTGCGACGACCTGCTCACACAACTGTTTGTGAAACTCACCACGCTTGCTTCTAGCCGGAGGAGATCGGACGCGTACTGAAATCGAAGAAGGTGCTTTGGAAATTCCTTGAAGTTGAATGCAAAACAAATAACCGGACATCTGCAGAACCACCGCGGGCCGGATTTAGTTGACAATGCGTCATCATCACGAGTGACGTCAAGATATTTCGACATTTGTTTGTACATTACGTCACTCCAAGTGAGAAAGTCATACCGCTGTGCTGTCGCAGATCTTCTTGCCAGCAATTATCCAGCATTGGCCCACTGCTGGCGTGCCAGCAAAAACCCACCTATAATTGCCAGCAAATCGCCACCTATGGCCCAATGCTGGCAAACAAGCACTGGGCCACCAATGGCGTGCCAACAGTGGGCCAATTAAGGCATTTTACTGGCCGACAATATTACTGGAATGCCAGAGATGGGCCAGTGATGGCAAGCCATAACTGGGCCTTTGTTGGCAAACCATAATTGGCCCAGTGTTGGGTTTTTTATGGCCAGCTTTACCAAACTTGCCAGCAAAAAGCCAGCAGTGGCCCAGTTCTGGCATGTTTATTGGGAATGGCCCAGTTCTGGCATGTTTATTGGGACTGATGCATATTAACAGAACAATTGAGTTTGGTGCTCTTTTCTGCGATTTTAATGTTTCGTTGTGTGCAACAATGCTGTGCGTACAGAGATTGCAATGAGCGGAAAGAACAATCCTACATTGATTGGTATGCATGTTTCTAACAGTGACCGTGACCAAAGTGAGTATAGTGCGCTTCCCAAGCATAAAACGGTGCATGACCTCTGGATTTGCGTCTGAGATATTGACACATCACTGTGAGAAAAAGCGTTAATGAAAAAAGAAGACTATTTATTTTCCTTGAGCATTATCTTTAAGTGGTGTGCTAAAAACGTTTAAATTCAAAAATTCAATATTTAACTTTAGGAAAAGCACTGTAGAGAGAAAACCACGCTTGTGTGTTCAGAATAGTCTCCATGTGGTATCAATTGCAAATGATTCAAATGTATGGAAGAGAAGCTGTTTCTGATGGATTAATACACACACACAATTGTGCGTATGTGTGTGTGTGTGTGTGAGAGTGTTTGTGCGCGCGCGTGTGTGTGTGTGTGGGTGTGTGCGCGTCTGGATGTGTCAGTGTGTGTGTATGTGTCTGGGTGTATGTAGGTGCATGTTTGTGTGTGTGTGTGTGTGTGTGTGTGTGCGCGCGCGTGTGTGTGTTTGTCCGTGTGTGCGTTAGTATGTATGTGTGTGTGTGTGTTGAGGGTGGTGTGTGTGTATGTGTTTGTGGTTGGGCATGTGTGTGTGTGTATATATATATGTGTGTTCATACATGTGTGTGTTTGTGTGCATTTGTATGCGCGCGCACGCGCGTGTGATTGTGCAAGTATGTATGTGTGTGTGTGCGTGTGTGTAGTAATTGGGTGTGTTCGTGTGCGTGTATGTGTGCGTTTGTGTGTTTGTGTGTACGTGTGTGTGTGTGTGTGTGTGCATGTGTGTATGTGCGCGTTAGTGTATGTGTGGGTGTCTGTGTGTTTGTGCTTGTTCATGTGTGTTTGTGTATATATGTGTGTGTGTGTGTGCGTGTGTGTGTGTGTGTGTGCGTGTATGCTAATGTGTGTGAGTGAGGGCGCGCGTGTGCATGTGTGGGTGTGTGTGTATACATGTGTATGTGTGTTTGTGTGTGTGCATAGTGCTTTTAGTTATGCGCTACAGAAATCTCCTTAATAAATAAATGCATGTGTGTGTGCGTGTGTGCGTGTGTGTGTGTGTGTGTGTGTATGTGTGTGTGTTATTGTGTGTGTGTGTGTTTGTGCGTGTATGTGTGTGCATGTATGTGTGTGCATGCTAATGTGTGTGAGTGAGTGCGCGTGTGTGCATGTGTATGTGTATACGTGTGTTTGTGTGTGTGTGTATGTGTGTGTGTTTGTTTGTGTGTGTGCGTGTGTGTGTGTGTATACGCGCGCGTGTGTGCGGAAGGGCGAGGGGGGCGAGAGAGAGACAGATAGAGAGATCGAGAAAGAGAAAGAAAGGAAGAAAAATGAAGACCACAACGCTTTTCCACGGACTCGACAAGAAATCTAACTGTTAAATCTGACCACCAAAAAAAAAGAAAAGGAAAGGCCCTGCTTCTCCACGTGGGGTACGAAACTCAAACACACAGATATCCTGAGGGCCACTGCATACCGTCACCCCTAAAATGTACTCATGGACTGAGCTGTAAGCGATTGGACTCGTCTACTTTTGTCAGTGCGGGTAGGGAGGGCTGTTCCAAGTACAAATAGTTTAGTAGATTCAGTAGGGGTGCCTTCAACCTCTTAAATATTTTTTTAATTGGCATTACTAGATCGGGAAATGTATTATGATAACGGTTTGCTATGTTCACAGCTCAGTTGTTGTGTTAAACAACCGAGAGGGGCCCCCGAGCCACCCCGGGTGGGGGTCCTTTGGCGTCAACAGAAAATAATTATCTAATCAGTAATATGGTTAAGTGACACATCTATTTAGGGGTTTTCGAGGGCGCTGATTCCAAAAATGATGCTTTTATCTCGATTAAATGTCATGATCAAAGCTAAGAGAAGATATATTGCAAATAATAATATTTTTACCCATAAAAAGTGAAGAAAAATATTCAAAAACAAAAAACATTTTATTGAGAGCAATAGAGAGCAAAATTCAAACAATAATATTAATAAGGACAAATCAGCATAGCTGAAAGTGTTGTCAACAAAATATAGGACATAATAATTATTATGCAATAGGTTTATTAAAACATCAACTCTTTATTGAAACATATGATTATGTTATAAAATTTAGCTTATTACCTAGGTCATTACTGTAAAAGTATCAACACTATGCAATAGCATTGCATAGATGTACTTTGTGTCTAATTGAGAAAGATACAAGTAGTCATCTAGACAACTATATTAATCATATCAATTAATCAGAAAGTGTTAAACATTTAGTCAAAATTGATAATTCTGTCATGAAAGCTGTTGAACTTATCTTGACTGATTTGAACGGTTAAATCACGTGCTTATTTCTAAAAAAAAAAGTTATAAAAAATAAACTATTATAATACACCCACAATTAATGTTTGGCGTAATTTCAAAATAAAAAAAATATATACAAGAATAGTTGGCAGCATCTCAAATGAGACGTATACAAGGAATATTTTAAGCATAATCTCATAATAACATGAATACAGGGAACTCGTAACACATATACGGAGAATGTTTGGTGTCATCTCATAATAACAACTACTATGAATAGTTGGCATCATCTCATGCAAACACACTTACAACGAGTGTTTGGCATCATCTCATAATAACACACCTACACGAAAAGTTTGGCATAATTTCATATCAACAAAACCCTAAAGGAATGTTTGGCATAATCTCGGGTAAACCAAATCTTCATCATATCTGCGTCTGTCAACATATCTGGTAGTGAACCATTGTACAAAGGAGACAGTTACAACTCTTCATCACTTTCAAACATTGCGTCAAAGTCAACTTCATCATTGTCTTCTTCATCTTCCGTTTCCTTGTCTTTAGGATCAATAGCAGCTAACAGATCAATCAAAGATGCTGGCAAAATGGGTTTTGATGACCATATCGGTTCCAGTAAGTCTTTTGCGTTTCTCATCCATCCCTGGCCTTCATCATAGGGTTTTGGTTTCTCTACAATGGCTATGTGCGCTCTTTTGTACAGAGCAACACGGTGGTTCACGTTTGTTGTGTGGCTGCAGAGCAGCACGACAAGGAGGCAGACGAGCGAGGTCGACTTTGGACTTCGCGGTGAGTTTTTCATCTTCACCCACCATTTTGCAGAGCATTTTCCCACGAACTGTATTCACTGACAGTTCGCGACTGTGTTCATGGTGGATGCTCCATTCGTACTTGAAAATAGGTAGAGAGGGTAGCATTGAGTTCGCCGCGAACAGTTCGCCGCGAACATAGCGTTTCCTACAACATGAAAACTGTTTGTCTCTTCGCGAACAAATCGAAACGCTCTATGCAACGCACCTCAGTTTCTGAACATTAAATCAACATGAGCATTATATTCCCCTGACAGCATATCAAAGAGCAGGCTTGCAGACAAAAACACACTCAACAAGAAGCGATACATTTTTCAACCCCTGGATACCAGTTTCTGAACATTAAATCAACATGAGCATTATATTCCCCTGACAGCATATCAAAGAGCAGGCTTGCAGACAAAAACACACTCATCAATAAGCGATACATTTTTCAACCCCTGGATACCAGTTTGTGAAGAGCCCACACCAAAAGATCATTGAATTCGCCTGTCTTTCTCCCTACCCCGCTTTTTGAAATTACAAAATCAATTCCGCTCAAATTATAGCACGCGCAGACAGCCAGAGGACAATGTTTTGTATTTGTATCTAAATAGCCCCAAAGAGATCCTCTGGTTTTTAGGCGTGTCTTTGCTGAACCCTCACAGGGAGTAACAGGCTGACGTGCGTAGATATTTGTATTCTGGCAAACATAATGTTGGGTTAAAGCCATCGTCGTTAAGTGGCAACTGCAAACACAGACAGACAGACTGACAGACAGACAGACAGGCAGATAGACGCACGCATGAACGCACGCACGCACGCACACACGAATGTACGCTCGTACACAAACACGCACGCACCCACATACGTATTTGTGCCTCTCTCTCTCTCTCTGTCTCTCTCTCTCTCTGTCTCTCTCACTCTCTCTCTCTCTCACTCACTCTCTCTCTCTCTGTGTCTGTCTCTCTTTCTGTCTGTCTCTCTCTGCCTCTCTCTGTCTCTGTCTCTCTCTCTCTCTCTCTCTCTCTCTCTCTCTCTCTCTCTCTCTCTCCTTTTGGGAAAGTCCCAGGCGAATGTAACCAACACACAATAATACTACATGTTGGGGAGGGGGATGAACACACAATCATGAGCATGAAGCTACACGGCCAGAGCAAGTGTAAAATAGCACGCAAGAAGAATGTGAAAAGCAGTCCTCGGATTTTGCTGCTGATGCCACATTTGCTCTTCATAACTTTTGCCATCACTCTTCAAAGCCGTTTCAGTAAACACTCCCAGACTTTCTCAACAAGCACTCTCACAAGTCACACTCTACACACAACTGACTGACAATGGGATGTGATAGTTGAGGTCAATCTCACCACCTCAGGGCTGATGTGCACATAGAAGTGTCTAACTGGGTGGGCACCAGCCGCTGGGTCGGACTGGCTAAAACTGAAATCTGCTTGTGATTCCCATCCAGCTGGTAACGTTCTTGTGCACACCACCCCAGATCTTCATATCCATGCACCCCTATGCTCACTGAAAGAGCAGTACAAGCAATGGTTCCAACAGTCAGCCAAGACACGGACAAACCCTGCACATGACCGCCCGGCACCACCACAGACGCCTCACACCCTGTGCCAGTCACAGATGGGTGCAAACTGCGTGCAAGAACCGCGACTAGTGCCACACCACCTGTGACGCTCCCGTGATTGCCTTCCCCTTGTAGTACCTAATAGCGTTGCTGCTGCTGCTGTTGTTCTTATACATCCTCCGCCTACAACATCAACAACTCACAATGGACTTGAACACCCTCACGTTTAAGTGGGACCCGCTGCTCGACGTAAAACTCGACCCCAAGCAGCTCTCATTCTGGGTCCCCAGTGACCTGGTCCCCACCACGCGCTGCCTCCTATACAGGCGATACGCTGTCGATCGGGCCCACCGTGGGTACACTGTCACCTGGCTCGATCGACAGCAGATACGGCTGGATGGCAGACTGACGGTACAAGAGATTGACGTCTCGCATGAAACCTTCTCCAACATCGGCAACATACCCACCCAACTACCTCAACAGCTCTTTAACTCTATCATCCAACTACGCAGAGAACTGGATGATAACGGCAAAAAGGTGAAGAAATGCATCACCATCACGCTGTACTATACCACGGGCACCGTCATGGTACAAGGCAAGCAGTGTCAAACGTGGAAGCGTCAGGAATACGACGCCATGATCGCCTGCATCGGCGCCCTGTTCGACAACACCACCGACAACCCGCTGCTCAGACAACCATCCACACTGACAGCGCTTCTGGCCCCGCCCCCATCTGCACCAACTGAGCTCTCATCCGACGACACCTGTCGCTCGTCGTTCATGCTGGCACTTCCGGCTCCCAAATCTACGTCAGCTAAACCTCCTTCGGACTCCATGAGTCGTCGCTCTGAGCGCCTGCGTTCCAGAGCCACTGAGCAGGAAGTGCCGGTCAGCCCTGACACGCCTCCCCTGCCTGTCCAGATTTACGGCTCTGCGCCTGTCAGCACAGTTCGGGAGTTATATGGCACGGTGCAACCCAGTCCTATCTCTCCCACTCCATCTTCCCCACCTGCCTCAACTACCCCATCATCTTTCACGCCCCCTACTGTCACTCTATCCTTCCCCCCCCATATCCACCACCACCATCCTTACCCCAGCCACCCACGTCGCTACTACTTCCACACACGCCCCTCCCAACATCACTACTACTTCCACACTCGCTCCCAATGCTAGTGCCCCTGCCTCCTCATCTGCGGGCTCCTTCTCCCCCCTGCCAGTCAGTGACGTCACTGACCCTCCTGCCCGTGACTCGGAGTGTAGCGGTGACGACGAGGAGTGGTCTGACCTCGAGTCCGGTCATGGCTACGCCCCTCCTCCCGCTCGTCGCAAGCATCGCCCCGCTTGTCAGAGCCGCGCCACGTTCCAGTCCGCTGACGCTGTCCCAGGCCAAGCAGGGCCTAAAGACCCTACACCGCAGCGTCGGCAGTCTGCAAGCTCACCAAGCACAGTCCAACAACACTATCGTTGGCCTGCTGGAGGACGCGAAAGCCCAATTGACCAATTCTTTAAAACTTCACTTCAAGACAAAATGCATCAAGCTCGAGGAAACTGTCCGGTCCCTAACCAGTAGGGTCGAGGCAGTCGAAAGTGGCAACAAAAGCCTGAAGTCGAAAAACAAAGACTTACAGTCGCAGATATCTGATCTGCATAAGAAACTCAACAAGTCAACTGCTGGTGCTGCTAAACAAGGGAAAACAGTGGCCAGTCTGACCGCCCATCCCCCACTCTTGAACTCACCCCCTCCGCCCCCAGCCCAACCTCTCTCACCCCATGCGCACTCTAGTCACTCTCTCTCATCACCCGCAAATCATTCCCCTCAAAGCCCCACAGATAACCCAAGTGAAGCCAGCTCCACCCGTGACCCCCGTACTGAGCTGTTTGACGCGCGGGTTCAGACCGGAAAAAGCCATGTCCTGCTAGGAGACTCAGTGTACCGATTCATTCGGCCTGACCTAGTGTTTACATACAACCAGGGCCAGAAGATCAGCGTGTCGGGCATCACGGTCGACGGTCTGCTGCACTGGCTGCGCTACATCCCAGTCAACAAAGAAGTGCAGCAGATCGTAGTCCACGTAGGCGTGAACACCTGCCTCACCGACGTTGTCACCGGCAGCAGGTGGTTGGAACTAAAAAAGTGGCTTAGAAAAGGTTTTCCCAACGCCCACCTAGCCTTTTCCTCCATTCTCCCCCCTCTCCGCAAGAGTGATTCCCTGTGCAAAACAGTGGTCGAATCCAACATGCACCTTGCGGAGATGTGTGAGAGTGAGGGCGTTGATCTCATCGACAACACCTCCACCTTCCGCACTGCCAAGGACCTGCCTAAAAAGGCGTTGTACCACGACAATCTTCACCCCAGTACTCCCCATGGTCTGGCAAAGTTGACCGTGAACATCCAGGCTGCTTTTCCTTCTCCTCACACCACCGACCGTAATGACAGGTCTGGCCAGCCCTCCGGTCTCCATAACAACAACTCCCCAGTCCGACCTTCCTATGCTCAAGCAGTACACGATAGCCGTCCCAAGCGTGGTAACCCTCTACACCCCACCCCAACAAGTCTCCCGCTGGGCAGTACAGACTCGCCTGGCCGGTCAGCCGGTCCTCCCATAGACCGCTCGGCCTGGTTTTCTCACCCCAACCAGGTCAACCCTCCCAACCCACGTGACCATCTCCTCCCCGGCAACGACTCTGCCTGGTCTTCTCGCCCCATTCAGGTCAACCCTCCCTACCTACGTGACCATCTCCTCCCCGGTAACCACTCTACCTGGTCCTCTCGCCCCAATCAGGTCAACCGCCTCCAGCCATCGCCACAGTGGGGCTCTTCCAATCCACGTGACCGTCTCCAGTCCGACCGCAATCAGCCTGATTGGCCGATCTCTGCATTGCCCAGTCTCCACCCAGAAGAGGCGATTATTACCCCACTCCTCCCCATCCGTCATTCAATGGTCCCGCTCTCCTTCCCCTGCTGATGTCCTTACTCAGGGCGCAAGCGTTATGTTAATTGTGGGTGTGTGTGCGTGTGTGTGTTTGTGTGTGTCTATGTATGAGTGTTTACGAAAGAGCAGTGCATCATGAATGTGTGTCTGTTCGTACCTTGGCCGTGCGTAATTCCTAGTGACTAAATTGTCTTCCTTCGTGAAAATTGCAAGTTTAATTTCTGGAGTGAATTTATTTTAAGGATATTGTTCGTTTGCCTCATGTGCTTACCGGTATCTATTTTGAACTCCACAATGGACTATATTAAATGGTAATTCAGTTCTCCTCGTGAACACTGATGGTAACCATTGTGTTTTATTTGACTTGATCGGACCCACCGACTTTGAGTGACCTTTGTGCATTTGGTCGGACTCGTGTGACCATAAAACCATTGTGTTTTAATTGACTTAGTCGGACCCGTGTGACCGTGTGACCATAGCGATCAAAAGTGCCTTTATTAGTTACACTTGCACGCTGAATGTTTTATTTTACCGACAGCCATTGCTAGTGATTTTAATTAGCTGCTGCCGTATTTCTTGAGTTGTTCTTGCTTTATTTGCTTTGATTTCTTTGTTTGAAGTTTTCGTGTATTCCTTCTCCTTGTGTTTGATAATGCTGCATGTTGGTCATTTAAATGTTTACCATCTAGATGCCAAAGTACAAGACATATGCAATTTTCTACACAGCGCAACCCCCGTGTACCACTTATACGGCATCACCGAATCACGCTTACACGACAGCATCCCCGATACCCGCATCCGCATCCCTGATTATGACGTCATACGTCGTGATTCCCGTCGTACGGGTGAAAATGGCATCGCTGCTTACATCCACTCTTCCATTGTTCAATACACGCGTAGAAGACCTGACTTAGAACACAAAGACATTGAATGCATGTGGCTAGAGTTTAAACTAAAGGAAACAGCCCCTTCTACTCTTGTTTGTTTTCTTTACAGAAACCCTTCTGCCATTGGTGACTGGTACGATGACCTTATCGAGATGATAGATACAGTGTATAAATGTAAACCTCACGCAGACATCCTGTTACTCGGGGACTTTAATATTGACTTATTAAAACCTCAGCCTCGATGGGATGGGATTGTATCATCACTAGGTTTCAAGCAGCTTATAACTTTACCTACTAGAGTCACAGAAACTTCATCTACTTTGCTTGATCACATCTACTCAAACAAGAGGCGAAGCCTTCAAGGCTCACGTAAGAAATCGACAAACAGTAACACAAACTCAATCACTCCGTCACACATACACACACACAGTACACACACACACACACACACACACACACACACACACACACACACACACACACACACAGAAAGAGCATAGGTGAAACTGTGCAAGAAAGCGAGACACTAGATCTAGATCTGTCTGTCTCGGCCCGCTCAAAATAACAATCACCGACACTTTCAGTAATTCCATCGCGTGACGTCTAACCCTCGTACGTCATAATGTGACGTCAATGTAATATGACGTCTTCAAATGTTAAAGTTTCTACCACAGACATACACACATACATACGCACGCACAGACAGACAAAAGTTAGCATCGCATAGGCTACACTTACGTGAGCCAACAACCACTCCTCAGTACTAAATGCTTCACTCGCAGATCTTAGCATTAGTGATCATTCTCCAATATTCTGAACTAAAACCACTAAAATGCCAAAATCAAATCATAAAGGTCACACAGTCATATCTTTTCGATCCTTTAAAAATGTTGATCGTGATTCCTTCCTGTCCGATCTCAACGTAGCACGATTTGACCCAGTTTTCAACCACACGGTCCCTGATCAAGCATTAGAATGTTGGTATGACACCCTATTACCTATAATAAACAAGCACGCACCTATAAAGAAAATGAGAGTAAAACATCCTAAACTTCCACCCTGGATGTCCAATAAAATAACTGAAGCCATGGATCAGCGTGACCAGTTAAAAAAAGCTAAACAATTTCAAGATTATAAAACAGCTAGAAATAGGTTAAAAAAAACATGGTTCGTGACTCAAAGAAAGCTTACTTTAATAAACTCGTTGAGAATAACCGGGATATCTCGCAGATCTGGCGTGCACTAAATTCACTCATCCGAGGTTCCACCTCTAACTCTACCCAGACCCCCCGTCACTTAACGCCAGACATCTTTAACTCTCACTTTTCGTCTGTAGCTACCTCTCTTAGCAACCCTGACAATGCCTCTCCCAACAACTCTGACAAACTATCCCTCTACTGCAAACAAAAGACGGCGAATAAAGCACCCTTTCAAATCCCACCCATTGCAGTGCACGAATTAGGACGACTGATTTCACAACTTCAGAACAAAAAATCTTCAGGACCTGATGAAATCAGTAACCACTTATTAAAACTCTCCCTTCCTTACACAGTTGACTCTCTCACATATATCTTCAATCTCTGCATACAGCGCAACACCTTTCCGCAAGCACTAAAGAAAGCTAAAGTTATTTCTCTCCCCAAATCCAAAAACACTTCTGATGTTAGCAACTACCGCCCTATTTCCTTAGAACTATTTCTCAGTACTATCAAAGCTTCTTGAAAGACATTCACATTAATCTCACAAAATACATGGACCGTTTAGCCCTTTTCCGCCCCTTGCAGTCTGGTTTCCGCAGTAAGCACTCGTGTTCTACTGCGCTCTCGCTTTTGACAGACAAATGTCTGTCAGCCATAAATTCCTCCCAGCTCTCTGGGGTCGTATACTTAGATTTTTCTAAGGCCTTTGACCTCGTTGATCATAAAATTCTCCTCAACAAATTATCACTGTATCTCAATGGATCTGACTCTCTGTCTTTCTTTCAGTCTTTCCTTGAAAACCGATCGCAACAAGTCTATGTACATGGTGCGTACTCAAGAGAGGAGTCCGTGTTATATGGAGTACCCCAGGGCTCTGTCTTAGGTCCTATTCTTTTCTGTATTTACGTTAATGACCTTCCACTTCACTTCTCTGACAACTCAGTAGAATGCCACATGCTCGCTGATGATACAACACTACGGACACCAAATTGACGCCTTGAAAATATTCAACAATCTCTTCAGCATACCCTTAGAGACATCTCACAATGGTGCTCTGAAAACAACATGGTCCTAAACCCACTGAAATCTAAATCAATGGTAATTACCACGCCACAAGAATCATCAGTTGTCCCCCCCCTCTCACTAGATCTCACCATCAACGGAAACTCAATAGAAAAGGTTAGCGAACACAAACTGCCAGGCGTGATTAATATCGATGATAAGCTTAGGTGGCATTCCCACATTGAACATCTGTGTAAACGCGTTTCAAGAAATGTATTCCTACTTTCAAAACTTCAGTCAGTCATAACTTTAGACGCCCGAAAAATGTTCTACAACGCCCACATCAAACCTCACATTGATTATGCCTCTGTCATCTGGGATGGCTGTAGTAATGCATTATTCAAAACTATAAATTCTCGTCATCGAAGGTCAGCTAAACTCATTCTGCCTGACCCATCACTAACTACTGACGCAAAACTGACAGCCCTCAATATACCTCAACTTAAACAACAGCTTTTATTTAATAAATCAGTTTTCATGCACAAGATCCTACATGACCAAGCACCCGAATATCTAACTCATTTGTTTCAATCAACACCTTCTCGGTATTCCACTTTCAAGCATAATCTGGCCTGCCCGAAGCCACGCATTGACATATTTAAAACTAGTCTTTCATACTCGGGAGCTTATGTCTGGAACTCCCTACCTACATGCTTAAAATCGATCAGTAACCTTAAAACATTCAAAACACATCTGCAAAAATACATTCAAACATCACTTTAATGTGATGTGCCTGGTTGCTCAAACGTATGTGTGCCTTTTATCCTTCTGAAAATGTGCATGTGTGTGTCTTGCGTCAACTTGGTATGATAAGAATACATTCTCGTGTATTATTCCTTCTAGTATCTAAGATAGTATTACTGCATTTTATATTTGCTTGGTGATTCCTTCATAAATCTAAGATGGTATATATATATTTTAGGTTATGAACGTTTGTTTTTTTTGTTTGTTTTTTTACTTTGCTACTTGATCCTTTATTTGGTTAGTGTGTCGTGTTATGTTGGCTTGCCTTATAAGTTAGTTGATCCTCTGTGTGTGTGTGCGTGTGCGTGTATATATGTGTGTGTGTGTGTGTTCTGATAATGTATGGTTGTATTGCCCGTATTGTGATATCTGTATATCACATGTCTGTAAAGAATGATCTTATTCTTATATTACTATTATTGCGTGTGTCTGCGTTTCATCATAAAAAGTTTGTTCCTATGTATTCCCATTTCGATTATAACCATTTTGCTTAGATCAGGACTAGCTGTAAGAAAGGTCCTACGGACCTAATGCTATCTTTCCTGTAATAAAGTTCAAGTTCAAGTTCAAGTTCAAGTTCTCTCTCTCTCTCTCTCTCTCTCTCTCTCTCTCTCTCTTTCTCTCTCCCCCTTTCTTTTTCATTCTTTCTCTCTCTCTCACTCTCTCTGTCTCTCTCTCTCTCTCTCTCTCTCTCTCTCTCTCTCTCTCTCTCTCTCTCTCTCTCTCTCTCTGTCGTTCTCGAGGTATTACACACCGGTACGACCGAACTAAGGTATCAAACGATGCTCAGTCACGGAAAGAACTATCCAAACTTTCAAGCACAGCCGCGGTTGTCCTGTAAGTTCCCGATCCATGTTAAACCCTCATCCTCAAAAGGAAAATAAGCGACAGCATTCTCTTCCACCATATAACATGTCACGTGACGTCGTTGAGACCGAGTGAAGGTATATCTCCGAGGTATAGGGTATTCTTTCAACCCGCTGCACAACAGTAATTTAACGTTACCTTAGTTCGGTCGTACCGGTGTGCAATGGGTGCGTTCTCTGCCTATCTCTCTCTTTCTCCCTTTCTCTCTGTCTCTTTGTGTCCCTCTCTTTCTCTTCCTTTTTAGTGAAAGTATTGATGAAACTGATATAAGTGATAGTCCCCCCTTATGGGAAACCATTCGCATATGGGTGCGTCTCAGAATCTCGTCCTCTGTTTGTGACATTATCACCAAAAGTAAAATCTTCCCAGAAAACGTTGATAATACTATTTACACACTTCTCAGGGTGTACCTTTTCAGTTTAAACAAGAAAAAATATAACATTGCCTTTAGTTTGCCATATATTGAGCATTATTTGGACCATGTGTGCAAAATCACCCGTGTAACATGGAAACAATAAAAGACACACAAAAAATGCATTTATAAGGCTGAAAACGACTTTTATTCAGTTATTATTGTTGAATCACAAGCCATTATAGAGTTCAATATGAAATGACTACATGCAAACAACAAAATAATGTTTTTTTCAAAGTTCCATGCATTCGTCAAAATTTCAATACAAAAATGAAAATTAATTAATGATATCCTGATCAGAACATGTTGATACATGGCATTCATTCAGTCTTATTGACATTTAACCTTCACAATAGCATATATACAAAGATTTGTTGCTCTAAGACAAAATGTTAGAAAGTTATCCCAAAAGAATGCAAAATGGTCACCGATGTAACATGGAAACATCACTTTTGTAACAAAGAAACGGTTATGCTTTTTCCCACAAACTTTACTAAATGAAGCTGATTTTGCAACCAGATTCTTCTTAGGTAAAATGCCAAACACTAAAACAGGAACAGAAAGAAAAAAAGCTGGACAAAACCAAGCAAACTTTGCCCCAAAAAAGGGAAACATTAATGAAAAGTTCATCACCGACGTAACTCGGAAACGAACAACCAGACATGTATTATAAGGTTTGACATGAAGAATGCAAATGTTCAAAAGTGGTTCATTCAATTGTTAAGACAATAAACCAAAGGCATTGGTTACATATAGAACAGTTGCCACTTGCAGTTAATTAATTTAACAGAGTTAAAAGAAATAATGCCCCCTGGCATTGAAGGTGGGGTCACGAATCATGGTTGCATCAGATGTAGGGACTAAGGAAATATCATCGATCCCTGGAAAGCAATAGTAGTTCCCCTTCGGTTTCCTTCGAAGGAACGTTACCACCAGTTCATCAGGTCGAATCTCTTGCACCTGAAACATGCAAGTACCTGCGATTTCAACTAAAGATTGATGCAATATGTGTACTAGTTTCACTAACATGAATTTGTTTAATGTCTATCAAGATTTTGATGCATCCACATTCACTGGCTAAAAACAAAATAAAGTAATTATTTTGTTCAGACTTACCATTCCATTGAACATACAACTTTTACAATTAAAGAAAACATTGACACTTACCGTTCCTTTAAATGGATTTCGGAAATTTAATTTTGATCATAATTTTTTTATATTTTTAATTTTCAGAGCTTGTTTTTAATCCAAATATAACATCTTTATATGTTTTTGGAATCAGGAAATGATGTGAAATAAGATGAACGTAAATGTGGATCGTTTTATATTAAAAAAAAATTATTACAATTTTCAGATTTTTAATGGCCAAAGTCATTAATTAATTTTTAATCCACCAAGCTGAAATGCAATACCGAAGTCCGGCCTTCGTCGAAGATTGCTTTACACAAATTTCAATCAATTTAATTGAAAAATGAGGGTGTGACAGTGCCGCCTCAACTTTTACAAAAAGCCGGATATGACGTCATCAAAAGTATTTGTCGAAAAAAAAGAAAAAAACGTCCGGGGATATCATACCCAGGAACTCTCATGTCAAATTTCATAAAGATCGGTCAAGTAGTTTAGTCTGAATCGCTCTACACACACACACGCACAGACAAACAGACACATACACACACATACACCACGACCCTCGTTTCGATTCCCCCTCTATGTTAAAACATTTAGTCAAGTTTTGACTACGTGAAATCGAAAGAAAAACTATTATTAACAAATGTTTAGCCTAATTTTTCACTTCATAGAATATCATAGCAGCAAAAACTCACCTTTTCTTAAGAACCTTGGGTGTTGATCACTGTCGTAACAAAATCACAGACTTCGGAAACATTCTCGAAATCTTTCTTCGCTGCTGGAACCTGAGCTATTTCTCTCTGTAACTGCGCATGCGTAGTCACCCGCACCTCTAAGTCACTACGCGCAAAATAGTTCTAATCTTTCTTCAAAACTCTGAACATTATTTGCAAAACCGTTCACCATCGTAACGGAATTTTGAAGAAGCATGTCATATTGCGCAACTTTCAACTTAGTTTGCAGATGCAATTTTGAGAAAATAATACTTAAATAACATTTAACTTAGCGAGTTTCTATGCCCTTTCATGTCAAGATCGTGTCAGATGAATATGCAAATTCTAAAGTTCAAATTTAGGACTTGTTGCTGTTGCACGCGTGTGGAAACCTATGTTACGACAGTGATGGCAAACTTTCAAGCGATTAATTTCGTTTAAAAAAACAATTCTGTGGACAAAATAACATTTCAACTGTCAAGTACACTTAAACCAAACACACATAACAAAAATAGCAGTCCTTGGACATTCTAAACGATTCTTGTAGTGAGGTACAAAACTAGTTGATGGTTCATGTCACAGATCAGACCTCCATTTTTCACGCATTTAATCATTTCTTTCGCAAAACAACCTTCATAATAATCATGCAAAATACTCAGTTTTGTTTGTACTATTTCTTTATTCATTTTACTTCTCAAAAATACCAATATCATGATTTAAAATTCAGTATGTTTCAATTGTGGGCTAATTTGATTATGGCACACACAAAAGGATCAGTTTCTGAGACGCACCCATATCTCAAGATAAGGAAATTAACGGTTTTGTCAAAAAGTTGTTGGATTTGTGTGTATGTTATGATTTTGAGTTGATGAATGGAAGTGCTCGAGGAGATGATCAGGGTAAATTTACATATTTGTCTGTTAACGGTTTTAGTGTTCTCGATTATTTTCTCGTCAGTTTTGATTTTTCAGATTTTGTTCAAAGAATGATTGTTGCCGATCGAATCGAGTCTGACCATATGCCACTCGAAATGGTGTGTAAATGCCAGGTTGCAGAAGAAAGGTTGAAGAAAAAACAAAATTGTGTGAAATTTGAAAAGTTTTTTTGGAGTAAAGAAAAGGTTCTGCAATTTACAAATTGTGTTTTATCTGAAGAGTTTATTGAAAATGTGAATGACGCACAGGCAATGATTGATGAATGTCCAGAAAGATCTTTTGATATGTTTACTGATGCTGTTTTAATTGCGGCAGATTGCATGAAAAGGGTCATTATTCAAGGGGGACAATCCAAAACACAGACAGCAGTATGGTTCGACAAAGAATGCCATATCAAACGAAAAGAAGTGAGAAAATGTTCAAGACACTTCCGACACCCTAATTTTAAGGAAAGTTATGGTTTGTATGAAGAACAGCGTAAAGAGTACAATGGTTTGAAAAATGTAAAGAGGAATCAAGAAAAGAAAACATCCCTAGATGCTTTGCTTGAATCAATGCAAAGCCCAAAAGACTTTTGGGCTGAAATTCGCAGGCATAGAACGAAGAGAAGGGTAATGAATTGTATTGAGAAGAAAGATTGGTTGAAGCATTTTGAAGAAGTATTTAATGAAGGAGTTGACATAAATGTAGAGGAGGATGTATGTGCTACCGCAGACGGTGTTTTTAATGACATTTTGGATGCAGAAATTACTGGAGCCGAAATACGAAAAGCGATTAAACATTTGAAAACAGGAAAAGCAGCAGGCCCAGACAGTATTTTGGCAGAAATGATAAAAACAGTTGAAAATGAGATGTTGCCATTTTTGAAAAAAATATTTTAATTATTTGTTTTCTAAAGGACACTTCCCGCTTCAATGGACGAAGGTGACTATTATTCCTTTATATAAGAAAGGAGACAGAAATAATCCGGATAATTACCGAGGCATATCACTTCTGAGCATTTTGAGCAAAGTATTTACCCAAGTTATTAATAACAGACTGATTCTGTGGTCGTAAGAAAACTCCGTTTTGAACGATGTACAAGCTGGTTTCAGAAAGGGACGTTCTACCACAGATCATATTTTCACTCTGCATGCCGCCATTGAGAAACATCTGTTAAAACGATCTAAGTTGTATGTTGGTTTTATAGATTTTAGAAAGGCTTACGATACTGTTAACCGGTCTGTGTTGTGGTCCGTGTTGATGAGATCGGAGGTGCGTTGCATAGAGCAAGCGTTTTGTTCGCGAAGGGACAAAAAGTTTTCATGTTGTAGGAAACGCTATGTTCGCGGCGAACTGTTCGCGGCGAACTCAATTCTACCCTCTCTACCTATTTTCAAGTAAATGGACCCATCTCTTCGCTGACAGCCGAGTCAATGCATGCATATTGGGGGCGATCATGCAAACAGTCGCTTTGTACTTGGAACATTTTAGGGGTGACGGTATGCATTGGCCCTCAGGATATCTGTGTGTGTGTGTGTTTGAGTTTCGTACCCCACGTGGAGAAGCAGGGCCTATCCTTTTCTTTTTTTTTTGGTGGTCAGATTTGACAGTTAGATTTCTTGTCGAGTCCGTGGAAAAGTGTTGTGGTCTTCATTTCATTCAATAAAGGTGAATGTTTAGGAGTAAAAAGCCCGTGTGCGCGCGCGCTCTCTCTCTCTCTCTCTCTCTCTCTCTCTCTCTCTCTCTCTCTCTCTCTCTCTCTCTCTCTCTCTCTCTCTCTGTCTTTCTCTTTCTCTCTCTGTTCGTCTGTCTGTCTCTCCCTCCCTTTCTTTCTCTTTCTCGATCTCTCTACCTGTCTCTCTTTCTCTCTCTCTCTCTCTCTCTCTCTCTCTCTCTCTTTCTTTCTCTCTCTGTTCGTCTGTCTGTCTCTCCCTCCCCTTCTTTCTCTTTCTCGATCTCTCTATCTGTCTCTCTCTCGCCCCCCTCGCCCTTCCGCACACACGCGCGCGTACACACACACACACACGCACACACACACACACACACACATACACACAAACACACACATATACACACACACACACACACACAAACAAACAAACACAGACACAAACAAACACACACACACACACACACACACAGCCATTGCCATACGCACACAAGCAAATACACCCACACACTTCATTGCACGCAGATATGAAGGTGGGGGAGGGCAGAGAGAGAGAGAGAGAGAGAGAGATAGAGAGAGAAAGAGAGAGAGTGAGAAAGAAAGAGAGAGAGAGATAGAGAGAGAAAGAGAGAGAGAGAGTGAGAAAGAAAGAGAGAGAGAGAGAGAGAGAGAGAGAGAGAGAGAGAGAGAGAGAGAGACTCAGACTCAGAACTTTATTACAAAAGGATAAAGGTTTTAGGCAAAGCCTATTCTTCCAACCTGTCCTTTATACAACACATAAAGACAGACGAACATAACAAATAAAAATTCAATCATATAAGATATAGAAATACATTGTATGTATTGCAATACTATGTGCAGTTACGGAATTATATAAGGAGAACTCAAAAATTAAAAAATTACATTGACATAGTTAAGCCTTTCATTTTGAGAATTAAGTTGCTCAGATTAGCTACACATCCGTTAACACTAGTACAAAATGTTCAACAAAATAACAATCGAACAAGACATTTCATTCACGAATGATGTGTGAACGGGACTGTCTCTTAAACAATTTCACTGAAGTTGCATTTCTTATCTGTTGGGGGAAGGAGTTCCAGAGAAAAGCTCCCGAGAAGGCTAGGCTCGATTTGTAGAGGTCTATGCGAGGTATAGGAGGGATGATTTTTTGGGACCCATATCTTTTTGTGGCATGTTTGAAATGTGATTGCAAATATTTAGGACAGTCGTCATTTAGAATTTTATACATGAACACAGCCTTGTTTAACGTCAACTGATCTTTCAAGGGGAGGAAATTTAGGAGCTTTAGTTTATCATCCGTGGACCTATTCAAATCATGCAGAATAAGTTTTGCAGCTCGGCGATGCAGGGAATTGAATCTTTTTAAATAAACATAAAGAGCTTAAGGCGGTGTGGCAGGAATGCTTGGAGCGGAATCCAGACTGAAAAGAATGAAACAGATTCATTTGTTCCATATATGCCAGTAGGTGTTTTTGTATGTGCTTTTCTAAGGGTTTAGATAGAACAGGTAAGAGGGAAATAGGTCTAAAGTTGTTTGGGTCTGTAAGATCCTTAGTTTTTGGAAGTGGTAATACCTTTGCACACTTTAAAATAGAAGGGAACACATTTTGTTGTATGCTTAGGTTATAAACATAAGTTAGGGAATCGACAATGTAAGGTAAAGCAAGTTTTAGCAACTTGACTGGAATCTTGTCTGGACCCATTGACTTCTTATTCGCCATTTGTTCTACCAGTTTTCCTACCTCGTGCACTGAGATTGGAGGAATAGAAAATGTGTCAGTTTGAGTCAACTTTTGTTCACAGAATGTTTTTAATTTTTCAAGACAATCATCCGTATCAAGGGAATCATTTTGCTTGAGACAAGATTTTAGGTTGTCTGCTAGCGAAATGAAGTGTTTGTTGAAGTCATTTGGAGATATTTGTGAATGAGAATTGGTTGATCCCTTCCTAGATTTATCAAGAATTTCATTCACTGCTCGCCAGATTGTAGCTGTATCCTTTTTTTTCAGAAATTAGTTTATTAAAATATTCAGTCTTTGCTTGTCTCACTGTGTCCAACACTTTATTTTTTTGTAGTTTATATTCTGTTTTCATGTTGCGCTCTTTGAAATGATCACGCATCGCCATAGCCTCGATAATGTCTGAGGTTAACCAAGGGGGGAGCTGGGGATGTTTCACTCTATGCTGACGTAGTGGTGCGTGTTTATCAATTATAGAGCACAAAATATCGTGAAAAATCTTGCAGGCGCTCTCTGCGTCACTACAATTGAATACGCTATAAAATGGGGCTTGGTTAAGGTCAAAGAAGAAGGCAGATTCAACAAAATACTTGAAACTTCTGTATTCGATTGTTGTGTGGCCTTTATGACATGATTTTGGCAATATAAGCGAAATCGAGCAAAACACAGAATGATGGTCACTAAAACTGGAATGCACTACTTGCGCATTTGCAACGATATTCTTATTATCAGTATAAATATGATCAATCAGGGTTGATGAAGTATTTTTTTTTTTTTTTTTTTTTTTTTTTTTTTTTTTTTGACAATGATAATTCTTTATGTAACGAGGATACCAGATTAAGCAGTGGTCTGCTTTTTTACATCCAGCCCTCGCCCTAAAGAGGGACTAACTACAAAAATGAAATAAAAATACAAGATAAAAAATAGAAAATAGAAAAACTAAAATTCTACATTTTAACAGATAACTAAAGTGAGAACACATAATATACATATGTACACAAAATGCATTGCATTGATGTAAATTGCGAGTTAATTGATGTGAATTAAGTGGTATAGTGCTGGTTGCATTTTCTCAACATCATGCTCTAATCCATACATTACATTTTAAAGAAAAACAATCAAACAAGCAAGACATTGCTAAAATCATCTTACATCTAAATAGTGTTTTTTTTTGTTTTTTTTTTTTTTTTTGTTTTTTTTTTTACAATTTTATTTAAATAAATAAAATAAATAACAACAATCAACAATGTCTCATACAATGAATTAAATACATCTTATCGAGTACAACAAGCTAACTTTTTTTTAACGTTTTGTTCTTCGAACACTCACACAAAAATGCTTCTTATCTGTAACTGCCTATTAAAAATACTTTCCAACGGTAAAAACGAATTTGTTTTTTTATATATACTAACGCACATCTTTCCGATTAAGATAATGTGGTTCAATTTATACATAGTTGCCTTTTTCACCATTACAAAATGCATACCAAATAAGACATCACTAACTTTCAAAACAATCTTAATTTCTAAAGTACGAAAAATAAATTCTTCAATAAACTTCCAGAATTTGTATACAACCGGGCATTCAAAAAAGAAGTGTTCAATGAAATCAGTTACATCACAACAGTAATTACATTTATTAGTTTCCGTTACTTTCATTTTACACAGGAGAATGTTGGTCGGATAAATGTTGTGCATAATTTTCCAGTGTAAAACTCTTAATCTAGTCTCTTGTGTTGACTGATAGGCAACTATCCAAGAACGTTCATCAATTTCTACATTAAATTTTCTTTTCCAAAATCCTCCGGAACATGGTACATCTGTTTTCATATTAATAATCTCGTTCCGATATTCTTTGGCACTTAACACATTTTTGCCGTTAAACAGTGGGGTAATACAAACATCATCAGTCATATTTACAACATTTTTCCTCATGAATAATGACACAGCAGCTTTTACAACATTATATTCAAGAATTCGGTTTGGCGAATATCCAATCAAATCACATATATCTTGATATGATAATATGTCTCCCGAACGTACAATGTCAGTTAATACCAATACACCTCGTCGTATCCAACTTTCAAAAAATAAAACTTTGCCACTATACGTTATGCATGCATTATTCCATAATAAAATCGGCCCGATTGTCCCACGATCGTAGTGGTTATTATCCAGCCAATATTTTAATACTGCTTTCCAAAAGTGTGATTTCACTAGGTCTAACCCTTTAAATCTTGCACTGTTTACATTCGATAAGAAACATTCAAAGTGCTTTCCAAAACGCAAATACATCATCTTTGGAGTGAGACTCCAATTATCATTTTCATTTGATGTAGTCAGTTGTGAAACCCATTGTAATAAAAAAGAAATTTGCATTTGCCTAATATCGATCATTTTTAAACCACCTTTTTCAATTTCAAAACATAAAACGCTTCTTTTCACCTTTTCAAAGGCCTTCCGATTACAATCTCTTTTTCGCCACAAAAATCTAAGGTATTTACTTCATTCAAAACACGGTCAGGTAATACAAACGCTTGCATAATATACACAAATTGTGAAATTAAAAACGTTTTCACAATACATATTTTCCCTAAAATGCTCAAATTTCGCTTCTCCCATGCACAAATCAATCGCTTAATATTCCTTATTCTTCCAGTCCAGTTATCTTCTACCAAAGAAGCACTCTTATCATTACAAAAATATACACCCAAAATCTTCAACTTCTTCTTCCAAACAAAATTATAAAATGTTTCATCACAATGTTTCCTACTACCCAACCACATCGCCTCAGACTTTCTCTTATGTATCCTTAAGCCTGAAAAGCTAGAAAAGTCATTCATTATTTCAAGTGCATAATACATATCAATCTCATCCTTTAAAAAAAGGGTGATATCGTCTGCATACAGAGCAATTTTAATAACGGTTGCAATATCAACATTATTCCATAACGAAATTCCTTTAATACGTCTACACTGTCTTATTTTTGATGCCAACAATTCAATGGCCAGTACAAAGGCCAAACATGAAAACGGGCACCCTTGACGAATCCCGGCTTTCACATCAAAAAAATCCGACAACCATCCACAATACACAGAGCTAACAGTGTCGTTCATTAACACAGTCACCCATTGAACAAATTCTGGCCCAAACCCGAATTTTTGAAAGGCTTTAATAATAAACTCTTTTGAAATACTATCGTACGCTTGAACACAGTCAATTGCGACCAACAGACCAGGTTGATTTAACTCGTGTGACTGTTCGATTACATCATCAATTAACCTTAATATTGTAGATACTTTTCTGCCTTTAATATAACCGACTTGATCTTTCTGAACAATATCACCAATAACGCTTCCTAACCTTTTTGCCAAACACTTGGCTATCAGTTTATAATCGCTGTTTGTAAGGGAGATGGGTCTCCAGTTCTTTAATTCATTTTTGGGCAAGTCCTTTCCCTTGTGTATAAGAGTAATGACAGCTTTGCGCTGCGTGGAAGACAATTTTCCATCGTCAAAACTTGCATTAAAAGACGCAATTAACAATGTTCTGATGCGGGTCCAAAACACTTTCAAAAATTCTGCAGTAATACCATCAACCCCAGGGGCCGACCCAGATTTCATTTGTTTAAGTGCAGCGAGAGCTTCGTTTTCAGTTATTAACCCTTCACACTCATTTCTCTGAAAATCTGAAATCTGTAATGTTGTCACATCAGATAAAAACTGATCCACTTTTTCGTCCATGTTTTCAACGTTTACTTTTTTTCTGTACAAGTCAGCATAGTAATTCTTTTGCGCGTTCAAGATTTCACGCTGGTCAGTTATCACTTCCCCAGATTCACACAGTATACTGTCCATAATCTTCGCATTTGCTCTGGCTTTTTCAAGGTTGAGAAAATACTTTGTGTTCTTTTCTCCCTGTTCTATCCACTTCGCACGGGCGCGTACTTGGGCTGCGCGAGCTTTACACTGCTCAACTAATTCTATTTTTAACTTAAGGTTCTCACGCTCGCATTGCATTCCACAGTTATCTGGGTCATTCGCTAACCTTGCATCCAAATCATTTAATTCAGCATACAACAAAACAATACCGTTTCTTCTTTCAACGCTTTTCTTCTGCGCGTACTGCATTGCATAATCTCTTATTTCACATTTTAACAGCTCCCATACGGTTTGATAATCAGTATCGTTTATAAAATCATATGCGTGATTTTCAATCATTCTATTCATACCATCAATGAAATCTTTATCCTGGAGGAGAGAATTATTGAATTTCCAGTAACTCGGGCCTCTGTCAATCTCAGTTAATTTGAGTTGCACAGAACAACCTCTGTGGTCGGAAAAGGGAACAGACAATAAACAACATTCCGTAGTTCTATCAAAAAGTGTTGCACATGTAAATACATAGTCAATTCTCCTAGCAATAAACGGATTCTTCTTTGACCAAGAAAATTCTTTAATACCAGGGTTAAATAATCTCCATATATCAAACAAATCACATGCGATAAACCTTTCATTCAGTTGTGACACTGCTCTTTCAGCGTGCCTTTCTCCGCTCACTATGTCTAACTCATTATCAAGAACACAATTAAAATCACCACACAAAATGACGTTACTCAAACGGGAATCTTTAATAATTGACACAACCTTCTGATAAAAAACACATTTGGAGTTTACATCGTTTGGCGCATAAGCATTCAAAATCCACAAATCCTTTCCTTCACAAATTATATTTACCCCTTGGATTCTATCACAATGGGTCTCCATTACTTTATAATCAAAATTACATCCTTTCTTAAACAAAATCATTTGACCACCACTGTGTGATGTTCGTTCGGTATAAATCATATCCCCTCCCCATTCCTTTTTCCACATATCAGCTACCTGTTTCGTGATATACGTTTCCTGCAAACATACTACATCAAATTTTTGTCTTCTTAAAAACTGGAACAGTTGTTTCCGTTTGTTTGGGGATCGAATCCCTCTCACGTTAAGTGAGAACACACTTAAATCGTCAGGCATGATCATCGTCCTAGAGACAGTATCAGTCCGTCACCGTGTTGTCATCAACAAACCACAGTTAAACCTACCCCATGCCAGGTGTGGCGCAGTCACGTGCATCACGGACACCCGTGTCAGCCAGTGTCAGCTTGGGGAGCTTTTCTGTCGCATTGTCACTGTCAGGGGAATCCCCTGTTTGTGACCTTAGCCTTTTCACACTCAGCGACCGCGAGCGTGGCTCTAAAATGAGCCTTGTTTGGTTTTTGTCTGGTTTGTTTGTGTTGACTTGTCTGCCGCGGGAAAGGAATCCTTGTTTTTGTGCGTGTTTTTGTTTGGGATTGTTGCACTGTTTTTTCTGTGATGAAACATGAATGGTATCAGCCAGTGAAGCACTCTCTTTCTCTTCCTGGGACTGGGACTGGGGCTCCTCCCGTTCGTCTTCGTCGCTGGCAGTTTCCTCTGTGCCGCGATCGGTCGCCACGTCCACATCATCTGACGTGAGAGGGGGATCCCCAGCGGGGACGGCATCACACTCGGGGTCGCCTCTCCTGTGGCCAGACTGACCACATTCTCTGCATGCGATGTCGTTACCGCA
The DNA here is from genome assembly GCF_037325665.1 of Littorina saxatilis. Classification (NCBI taxonomy): domain Eukaryota; kingdom Metazoa; phylum Mollusca; class Gastropoda; order Littorinimorpha; family Littorinidae; genus Littorina; species Littorina saxatilis. The sequence goes on along the minus strand of NW_027129535.1, from coordinate 41,672 downwards.
ATCAGACGTCCAGTGCCCCTCCTGGAGGCAGCGTGTGCAGGCCACGGTTCTCCTCACCTTGGGTTGCTCTTTGTGGTACAGACGGGCACTGGCCACACCGATCCGCACCTGTTTGTCGAGGGGTTTGGCGGGGACGTTCATCCAGACGAACCGCCGGCCTGTTAAGAAACGTGTTAACTTGCCGTCTCTGTTCCGGACACGTTCACATGTGATTGCAGATCTGAGAGTTGCCCCCATTCTCACAAGGGCTGTCTCTATATCTTGTACAGCAATAGATATTGGAATGTCAGATATCCATAGCTTGGTAGCCGGTGTTTCTTCGCCCTCCTGCCCACGGAGGATAAATGGGTTTTGGTTAAACACCCTGATGGCATGACCACGTAGTGAGATTCCATCGATTACAAGCTTTGCTCTTGCTTCCCGGCTGAGCGGGTACACGCGCCACAGGCCACGTATTTCCTGGGCGCCCAGTATTGTTTCACTACCACTGACTCGCTCGGCCGCCAGACACAACTCAAGAGTGTCATATCTGTCACCACCAGCCTGAGGCAGCTCGTTCCTTTTCACAAAAACGGGTTCGACTGACGCGGTCAGGGCGGCGGCCATTTTGAATACAACTACACCACATAGACTCAACTCACTCACTTATCTATAAAACCACTCCAAGGAACCACAAAAACAAATGCAGATTAGTACCTACACTTGCACACGAGTCTCAGCTAGGCGTAATCCAAAGGTCAGGAAACTGCAATCTCCTAGAACTCTAGAAAAACCGAAAAAGGCGGAGACTCCGCGATAGGCGACTGACTTCAGCGCCAAGGACGATCACTCTGATGAAGTATTTGTTTCTCTTGTAGGGGTTTTTACCAGCTGATGAAGACCAAACAGAGCTGTGGTTGAGCACCATGTTGTTTGAGGCCTGAGTAGGTTAATGTTAAAATCGCCAAGCAATACAACATTCTCGTCACGAGCCTTCACTCTGTCCATCATAGAAACAAAATCATCAATCCACCTTGACGTTTCAGCAGGGTTACGATACACATAGCCAATAAGCAAGGGAGAGGATTTGTCATGCTTCAGTTCTAACCACATACATTCAACATTTTCATCTTCAAGATCAGTTCTACGTTTGACAATCCCAGCAATGGACTGATGAACATAAAGAGCGATGCCTGTTTGGCCTACTCGTGCATTGTCCCGTCGCAAAACCGAATAATGCGGAATGTTAACAAGGCTGTCTGAGATACGCGAATCTAGACGCGTTTCACTTACACCGAAGAGCTGTACCAGCTCTGGTTGCTGGTTTAGCAATACACAGACATCATGTACTTTGTTGACTAAATGATAAATATTCACATGCCCTATACGGAGAACAGTGTTTGATGTTGTTGACATTAGAACGAAGTGCAATATTGTAACAAACAGCAGTAATGATACAGGATGAGATAGCAGCACACAAAGGTATGCAATCAACAATAGAGAACAAAGTGTTGCTTAAAATGAAGGGTGACCGAACAAAAGGTAAAGAAAATCCCACAACAAACAACGGGATACTAGATAATGTAAGCTTAAGTAGGCCTACAAGATGTACAAAATGCTCACAGAAAACAAAAGAACACAAGGTTAAAGCAGTTAATGCTGAACAGTCCTTGTGAAATTCAGTTAGGCTGAACAGCTCACAAACTCGGCCCAAAGCCAGTCGTTCATGCAATTATTTAGCACCCAGTAAAGGTTAATACTGTAAAGGATTCTTAACACAAGTCTTGCAGAGAGAAGTAGAATCTCTTTTATGCCTCACGTGTTCAGACTTTAATATCGTCGAAGCACCAGCCGCTTTCCACTGGGATGAAAAAAGCCTATGGCTTCAGGGCACGACACACACAATGCCGTCCCTATAGCGTGTCCGACCTGAGGCACTTATAGAAGCGAGCACGTCCGAGTCAGGTCACGAATTAAGCTGTTGCAGCTGTAGAACAAACCGTTAACAAAGTTAGTTTAAAGATTCCTCAATAAGATGAAGGCCGCGCGAGTATGTTCACATTCTTGCACAAGGGCAATGTTTGTAAAATAGTAAAGTTATGAACACAGTTACAACAAGGACGAATGACGTAAAGTTTCTCTCTAACTTTCTCTCCAACACCCCTGGGTGCTAGCACGCCGCACACGCACACACCTAGAGTGATGCATAGTTATTCTTCGCTCTTGTGTAATTCACAACGTAGTTTGTATACAAATTTAGTATTTCACCGATTACACAAGAGTAGAGGCACCTGTGCTGAGAGTAGCCGTGTGGAGGGAAACATTGATGGCACTTCTAATTACACAAGTGTAGAGGCATTCGTGTTGTGGTAGCTGTGTGGAGTAAAACACTGTTGGAGCTGCGGGGGGTATGGATGTATGAATGAGTGTATGAATTGTGGAGTGGCACTGAGTGCCGGTGTGGCTGAAACATGTAGGGTGGAGGCAGCATGTGTCGAGGAGGAGGCTGGGGCGCTGCATATTGCCAGGCATAAGGAGGCACTTGAAAGTGCGGCCCTTGATTGACTGCCTGGCTGTAGAGCTCCGGGTCGCTGTCACGGCGTTGATTATGTTGCGGCGCACCTGCCGCATAGGGAGGCACATGATAGTGTGGCCCCCGACTGACTGGCTGTCTGTAGGGCTCAGGGTCGCTGGCACAGCGTTGACTGTGCATGGCGTTGGATTGTCGCATGTAGACCAAGGGGTAGTCATCAGACTGCTGCTGTTGTTCTTGGTGTAGAGGGCGATGAGGTAGGCGATGTTGAGGACCGTTACGGAGCAGAAGCCCTGGTCCTTGCTCTTGTGGTCTACCGGGCTGTCCGGTTCTGCGCGTTGACTGGTCGTCGAGGTAGTCACGGTTGCGTGACGGCACAGGGGTTGGCAACAGCGGCACCCGTCGCTGTGATTGATCAGCGGGAGGGCATGCAGTTTTCAGGTTACCGGCAAGGCAAACAATACCCCGAGGACTGGGATGAAGGGCATCCCTGTAGAGAGCTTTGCGTGGGGCACCGCTGGGGGTGAGGAAGGTGTCGGTGTTGTCAGTGAATACTACCCCCTCCCTCGCACAGACCCTACTCAGGGAGTGGTTGGATGCTGCAATGGACTTCCGCAGCATGTGTTCGCCGTTGGGTGGGATGATGGAGGACGCCTGTATCCGTGCCGAAGGGAACACCTTCTTTAAGAGCTTCATGAGTCCCGACCACACTGCCTCTGTGATGGTGTTGTGTCGGCATGTATTGACCCCTATGTGAACGATAACCATTTGCACGTGTTTACATTGTGGCACGTTGTCCAGCCAGTGTGTTACATCATCTACACAGAGGCCTGACACACTCAGATTCTGGGAGGCTTTGCCAGGAAACATCAGCTCGGGTCTAACTGGTTTCAGTACCGAGTCCCCGAGCAGCACGCGAGTAGTCGAAGGATCCACTCGATACTCCGCCAGCTGCTGTCGTGGAGTCAGGTTGCTTGAAGTCTGATTGTGTGTGTTTCCCCTTCTAGCGTCTGGGTCATACCAGTTCAGACGCGGTCCAGTCCAGACTCCCTTATTTTTAAGGAAGGGAGAACTTGAGCCCCTGTCAGTCACTCCAGAACACGCGTTCGGAATGTTACGGTCAGTTAAACACCTCCCTCGGCGTTTGGAAATTTGACACTGAGAGCCGAAGGCACAGCTCTGCCCAGTCCATAACTGATAAAACAAGAGGCACATACAATACACGGGGGTAGAGGAGACGAAATAGGTGAACAAGAATAATCAGATATGTAATAGTTTTACTGCATTATAACAAACATTTAGTGTTAATGCTGCTACATTTAAATTAAAGCCATGTTTTTTTTAAGGTGTTGTTCTTTGAGCAGTCGCTGTTATTCAGAATAGTCCGGCGCCTGTGGGTGGACATGAATTGCGAAAGCTGTTCCGAGAAAGGTTTAAAAATATTTATCAATTTTAAAAGGAATATAAAAAGGAAAAACATCAATCTACATACAAGTAAAGGCTGTAGTTATCTGTCTGTCGTGAAAAAGGTCAATGTATTCAATGTTTTCTTTACACACTGGGTGTCTGTCTCTCTCTCCCTCTCTGTCTCTCTCTGCCTCTCTCTCCGTCTCTCTGTCTCTCTCTCCCTCTCTCTGTGTGTGTCTCTCTCTCTCTGTGTGAGTGTGTGTGTGTGTGTATGTCTCTCTCTTTGTCTCTTTCTGTCTCTCTCTGTCCCTCGCTCTCTCTCTCTCTCTCTCTCTCTCTCTCTCTCTCTCTCTCTTTTGACAAGAATTTGTCATTGTCATTGTCATTGTCTCTCTCTTTCTCCACTCTCTCTCTCTCTCTCTCTCTCTCTCTCTCTCTCTCTCTCTCTCTCTCTCTCTCTCTCTCTCTTTTGACAAGAATTTGTCATTGTCATTGTCATTGTCTCTCTCTCCACTCTCTCTCTCTCTCTCTCTCTCTCTCTCTCTCTCTCTCTCTCTCTCTCTCTCTCTCTCTCTCTCTCTCTCTGCAGCTCCAGGGGTTTCCCTCTTTCTTAAAAAAATAATTGAACTCAGTTTACAATGATGCCAGAACGAAATCGTTTGTTTTGCTCTGTCTGTCTCCCCCCCCTCCCTCTCTTTCTCTCTCTCTTTCTCTCTCTCTTTCTCTCTCTCAGTCTCTCTCTCTGTCTCTCTCTTTCTCTCTCTCTCCCTGTCTGTCTGTCTCTCTCTCTGTCTCTCTCTCTGTTTCTCTGTGTGTGTCTCTCTCTCTGTCTCTCTTTTTCTCTGTCTCTCTGTCTCTTTCTCTCTCTTTGTCTCTGTATGTATGTATGTATGTATGTATGTATGTATGTATGTATGTATGTATGTATGTATGTATGTATGTATGTATGTATGTCTGTCTGTCTGTCTCTCTCTCTATGTCTCTCTCTCTCTCTCTCTCTCTCTCTCTCTCTCTCTTTTTTTTCCCTTCACTTCTAGTTTAAAACTGTCAACACATTTTCCTAGCACTGTGCATGTGAACACATTTTTCGATGTCAGTTTTGGTTTGGTTTGTTTTAATTTGCTTGCTGGGGATTTTTTTCTTGTTTTGTTTTGCCGATGTAATTGAAAACAATTCTGGAGTCGTGTTTGAGTCGTGAATGCACTTAATGAAGTTTTCATAAGTGTTGTGAAGTTACACATTTCTTGCAAACTTCGGTAAAATGGTAACTGTGTTTTATAAGAGTTTTTCAATTGTAGCTCTGCAAAAGCCACGATCGCCTACCCTATCAATGTATGACTCCATGCTGTTAAAGAATGTGAAGGAATGTTTAGGATTTTGAACGGGAGCAATATCTTCCAAAGTAACCGAGTCGAGATAATAGAGCATAATTACTTCAATATTGAGCACAGACATATTTGTCGGAGAATGCAAAAATAATGTAAATAAAATCATTATGTGTGTGTTGAACTGTTACTTAGGTCAACTAATTCAATTGAAGTAGATTTAGTAAGATGTGAGTGTGTGTGTGTGTGTGTGTGTGTGTGTGTGTGTGTGTGTGTGTGTGTGTGTGTGTATGTGTGTGTGAGTTTGAATAATGAGAGAAAATCGCCCGCCGTTTCCGTGTATCCGTGTTTCTGATTGTGGTGTGTGTGTGTGTGTGTGTGTGTGTGTGTGTGTGTGTGTGTGTGTGTGTGTGTGTGTGTGTGTGTGTGTGTCACGTGTGTGTGTATATGTGTGTATATTTATATATGTGTGACTGTGTGTGTGTGTGTGTGTGTGTGTGTGTGTGTGTGTGTGTGTGTGTGTCTGTTATTGCTGAGCATAAGTCATAATGATTCAAAAAGTTCAGAAAGCCTGCACTTGGTCAGATATGTATCTTTCAACCTTTCAGCTGAGTAAACTTTGATCAGTCTTTCTGTGCTCGAAGTTAAAAAAAAACGGGCCTGGTTTGAGCAGTGACACAGGGACATCTGTACATCAAACCTCTGCAGCCCTACACAGAGAGAAATTCTCTCCACAGAGTCCAGAGTCTTCCGGAGTTGTCAGCGTTTGGAAACTTGATAGTCTGCTACCGACGGTGGGAAAGTTCTTGACCGCAGCATGGCAGGTCAAAATAACACACTGGGACCGAAGCGGCGGTGGAGCTTAATTGATACCGACATGGTTACTGCACAAACGGCTAGCTAAGCCCCTCCTCTTACTGGCACGTGCGAAGACTGCGATGGCGCGTGCTAGGACTGCGCCTAGACTGATACTGTTTCTCATGTGGCGCAGAATTTATAGGGCTAACAGAGGGCGAACTTGTTTCGGATTCGTCGTGAAGCACAGAGAAGCTGTTAAAAAGGGGTACTCCTGCCTTGACAACTGAAGCCTGCATGGTTTCCACTTGCAGATCCGCTTGAATGTCAGTCTGTGATTCTGATGAGGTTGTATGTTGTGTAAGTTGATTGGTTTGTTTAATCTGTTGCTGTTTCTTAAAGTCACCAACCTGAGATTTGAGCGAGTGTATTTGTTTATTCATTTCACTCATCTCCTGTTTCATTGTTGCAATGGTGTTATCTAACGTTTCACATTTTATTCTAAGGTCAAGTTTAAGTTCTCTCTTCAGTTGTGTTTTCGCCGTCTCTATGAGTGCTAACACTTCATCGCGGAGTTCAGGGTGGTCCAAGAAAAGAGAGGAGGAAATGTGGTTTTGCTTTTGCTCTTGCGAG
>NW_027129535.1:7500-30000 GCF_037325665.1 Littorina saxatilis | reverse complement strand
GAGAGAGAGAGAGAGAGAGAGAGAGAGAGAGAGAAAGAGAGAGAGAGAGTGAGAGAGAGAGAGAGGGAGAGAGTGAAAAAGAGAGGGAGAGAGAATGAGAGAGAAAGAGAGAAAGAGAGAGAGAGAGAACTTGAACTTGAACTTGAACTTGAACTTTATTACAGGAAAGATAGCATTAGGTCCGTAGGACCTTTCTTACAGCTAGTCCTGATCTAAGCAAAATGGTTATAATCGAAATGGGAATACATAGGAACAAACTTTTTATGATGAAACGCAGACACACGCAATAATAGTAATATAAGAATAAGATCATTCTTTACAGACATGTGATATACAGATATCACAATACGGGCAATACAACCATACATTATCAGAACACACACACACACACATATATACACGCACACGCACACACACACACAGAGGATCAACTAACTTATAAGGCAAGCCAACATAACACGACACACTAACCAAATAAAGGATCAAGTAGCAAAGTAAAGAAACAAACAAAAAAACCAAACGTTCATGACCTAAAATATATATATACCATCTTAGATTTATGAAGGAATCACCAAGCAAATATAAAATGCAGTAATACTATCTTAGATACTAGAAGGAATAATACACGAGAATGTATTCTTATCATACCAAGTTGACGCAAGACACACACATGCACATTTTCAGAAGGATAAAAGGCACACATACGTTTGAGCAACCAGGCACATCACATTAAAGTGATGTTTGAATGTATTTTTGCAGATGTGTTTTGAATGTTTTAAGGTTACTGATCGATTTTAAGCATGTAGGTAGGGAGTTCCAGACATAAGCTCCCGAGTATGAAAGACTAGTTTTAAATATGTCAATGCGTGGCTTCGGGCAGGCCAGATTATGCTTGAAAGTGGAATACCGAGAAGGTGTTGATTGAAACAAGTGAGTTAGATATTCGGGTGCTTGGTCATGTAGGATCTTGTGCATGAAAACTGATTTATTAAATAAAAGCTGTTGTTTAAGTTGAGGTATATTGAGGGCTGTCAGTTTTGCGTCAGTAGTTAGTGATGGGTCAGGCAGAATGAGTTTAGCTGACCTTCGATGACGAGAATTATAGTTTTGAATAATGCATTACTACAGCCATCCCAGATGACAGAGGCATAATCAATGTGAGGTTTGATGTGGGCGTTGTAGAACATTTTTCGGGCGTCTAAAGTTATGACTGACTGAAGTTTTGAAAGTAGGAATACATTTCTTGAAACGCGTTTACACAGATGTTCAATGTGGGAATGCCACCTAAGCTTATCATCGATAATCACGCCTAGCAGTTTGTGTTCGCTAACCTTTTCTATTGAGTTTCCGTTGATGGTGAGATCTAGTGAGAGTAATATAAGAATAAGATCATTCTTTACAGACATGTGATATACAACTGATGATTCTTGTGGCGTGGTAATTACCATTGATTTAGATTTCAGTGGGTTTAGGACCATGTTGTTTTCAGAGCACCATTGTGAGATGTCTCTAAGCGTATGCTGAAGAGATTGTTGAATATGTTCAAAGGCGTCTATTTTGTGTCCGTAGTGTTGTGTCATCAGCGAGCATGTGGCATTCTACTGAGTTGTCAGAGAAGTGAAGTGGAAGGTCATTAACGTAAATACAGAAAAGAATAGGACCTAAGACAGAGCCCTGGGGTACTCCATATAACACGGACTCCTCTTTTGAGTACGCACCATGTACATTGACTTGTTGAGATCGGTTTTCAAGGAAAGACTGAAAGAAAGACAGAGAGTCAGATCCATTGAGATATAGTGATAATTTGTTGAGGAGAATTTTATGATCAACGAGGTCAAAGGCCTTAGAAAAATCTAAGTATACGACCCCAGAGAGCTGGGAGGAATTTATGGCTGACAGACATTTGTCTGTCAAAAGCGAGAGCGCAGTAGAACATGAATGGTTACTGCGGAAACCAGACTGCAAGGGGTGGAAAAGGGCTAAACGGTCCATGTATTTTGTGAGATTAATGTGAATATGTCTTTCAAGAAGCTTTGATAGTACTGAGAGTAAGGAAATAGGGCGGTAGTTGCTAACATCAGAAGTGTTTTTGGATTTGGGGAGAGGAATAACTTTAGCTTTCTTTAGTGCTTGCGGAAAGGTGTTGCGCTGTATGCAGAGATTGAAGATATATGTGAGAGAGTCAACTGTGTAAGGAAGGGAGAGTTTTAATAAGTGGTTACTGATTTCATCAGGCCCTGAAGATTTTTTGTTCTGAAGTTGTGAAATCAGTCGTCCTAATTCGTGCACTGCAATGGGTGGGATTTGAAAGGGTGCTTTATTCGCCGTCTTTTGTTTGCAGTAGAGGGATAGTTTGTCAGAGTTGTTGGGAGAGGCATTGTCAGGGTTGCTAAGAGAGGTAGCTACAGACGAAAAGTGAGAGTTAAAGATGTCTGGCGTTAAGTGACGGGGGATCTGGGTAGAGTTAGAGGTGGAACCTCTGATGAGTGAATTTAGTGCACGCCAGATCTGCGAGATATCCCGGTTATTCTCAACGAGTTTATTAAAGTAAGCTTTCTTTGAGTCACGAACCATGTTTTTTAACCTATTTCTAGCTGTTTTATAATCTTGGAATTGTTTAGCTTTTTTTAACTGGTCACGCTGATCCATGGCTTCAGTTATTTTATTGGACATCCAGGGTGGAAGTTTAGGATGTTTTACTCTCATTTTCTTTATAGGTGCGTGCTTGTTTATTATAGGTAATAGGGTGTCATACCAACATTCTAATGCTTGATCAGGGTCCGTGTGGTTGAAAACTGGGTCAAATCGTGCTACGTTTAGATCGGACAGGAAGGAATCACGATCAACATTTTTAAAGGATCGAAAAGATAAGAATGTGTGACCTTTATGATTTGATTTTGGCATTTTAGTGGTTTTAGTACAGAATATTGGAGAATGATCACTAATGCTAAGATCTGCGAGTGAAGCATTTAGTACTGAGGAGTGGTTGTTTGAGTAGATGTGATCAAGCAAAGTAGATGAAGTTTCTGTGACTCTAGTAGGTAAAGTTATAAGCTGCTTGAAACCTAGTGATGATACAATCCCATCCCATCGAGGCTGAGGTTTTAATAAGTCAATATTAAAGTCCCCGAGTAACAGGATGTCTGCGTGAGGTTTACATTTATACACTGTATCTATCATCTCGATAAGGTTATCGTACCAGTCACCAATGGCAGTTCTAAGGGTTTCTGTAAAGAAAACAAACAAGAGTAGAAGGGGCTGTTTCCTTTAGTTTAAACTCTAGCCACATGCATTCAATGTCTTTGTGTTCTAAGTCAGGTCTTCTACGCGTGTATTGAACAATGGAAGAGTGGATGTAAGCAGCGATGCCATTTTCACCCGTACGACGGGAATCACGACGTATGACGTCATAATCAGGGATACGGATGCGGGTATCGGGGATGCTGTCGTGTAAGCGTGATTCGGTGATGCCGTATAAGTGGTACACGGGGGTTGCGCTGTGTAGAAAATTGCATATGTCTTGTACTTTGGCATCTAGATGGTAAACATTTAAATGACCAACATGCAGCATTATCAAACACAAGGAGAAGGAATACACGAAAACTTCAAACAAAGAAATTAAAAGAGCTTCTCGCCTCGCTGGCGTGGCGATGGGCAGTTTGTGTGATTGCATGCGCCTTTCTTTGATTGGCTCGTAGCGGACCGTTGGAACTGACCTGTGCGGCCGACAGTGCCCCGCACACAGCTTAGCTTAGCGTCACTACGCAAGATGCCAGCGAGCTGAAAGGTCAAGTTTTTGTATTTGGTGAAAATGTTTTATTTCTTTGTAGGTTTTTAACGATGTTACAAGCATATGTTTTTGGTCATTCCATTTGCAGACGGTTGCGGGAATGCATTGAGTCGGGATGCGATCCTCGCATGCGTCCTGATTTCAAACTTGATAGCCAAATGTACGTTAACATTGTGGGCAGGGGAGGCTTACGCCTCCAGCAATTGGTTGGAAAAGATGGCGCCGGATCCAACTACTTGCGAAAGATTTTTCGCACTGCACCTGACGTTGTGATCTTACAACTTGGGGGAAATGATTTCAGGTTTGCAGAACCTATGGATGCTGAGGAGTTTGCCTTGACGATGCTGGCATTCGCTGGCCTCCTCCATGGGATTTACAAAGTTAAACAAGTTGTGGTTTGTGGCATTCTGCCTGGCTTCAGTCCAACCGCCGATTACCACACCGGTGACACTGTGACGGTTCCCCTACGCTTTGTGTTCGGTGCCCTGACCCTTTGTGTTCGGTTCCCACTCGGTTCCCACACGCCAAAATTCGCGGACAAAACATCCATTTATGGTAGTATTACGCAATGTTGCTCTCTGAGAATGGTCTTGTTAGATCTGTGAGTGTTTACACTACATGCCTAGGTGCTGTTGGATTGAAGGTTTTTGATATTTTAGCCGTTATTAGGTAGAATGCCTTCCACTTTACTGCAAAACTGCATAATTCGTAGCATCGGCAAGAAATATCCTACCAAAAAATGCCTGCTTGGAACTGTCCGTGGTCCAGCAAAAAGTTCAACATGTCTGTAGCAGACAGCCCAAGTTTCAAGATTGTAGGGCCATCCAAACAGCCGTAATAATAAAAACAACAAAAGTAGTCAGTGAAATTGGCTGTGTTCGGTCCCCCCACACTTTTGTGACGTAGGCGTGACGGTTCCCATAATTCATTGTGTCGGTCCCCACTTTCTGTGTCGGACCCCACTTTCGACCTAATTTCTCTGTGACGGACCCCACAACCAGCCTATTTTGTGTCGGTCCCCACACCTTCTTGGATTTATGACTTGCCGGTTACTTGTATCATTGTATTCATTGAATCTAATTGTCTCGGAGTTATTTTTCAGCAAAAACCGGCAAGGCAGCACCTTTTGTGATACCAAGTAAGTCAGATGACATCAGTATGTGTGTGTGTGTGTGTGTGTGTGTGTGAGAGAGAGAGAGAGAGAGAGAGAGAGAGAGAGAGAGAGAGAGAGAGAGAGAGAGAGAGAGAGAGAGAGAGAGTTGTGTTTCCGTACCCGCGACAGCGTTTTTCCAGCGGCGCGACGAAAATCAAGCACATAGAAAATGACCAGGAGTGTTTCCACACGCGCGACGCGTTAGCGGCGCGACAAGCGGCAAGCGACGCGATTTTTTTGAAAGGGTCCTGGAGCGATTTTTTCGCGTTGTCGCGCGGCAACGCGTGAGTTTACAGATTTTACCGCATGTTTAAAACGCAAGTACGGAAACACGTCACGCGTTTGCGCGCGTTTTCTTTTGTCGCTGCCGCTGTCGCGGGTACGGAAACAGAACTTACCGCGAGTACGACACTACCGCGAGTACGACACTACCGCGAGTATAACACTACCGCGTGTCACACTACCGCGAGTATAACATTACCGCGTGTCATTTTGTGACTTCCATGGCTGAAGGCAAAGGTTGAAATGTTTCCTTGAAATATAAAACAAAAAGGCCTGGTCTGTTCTCTGAACACTAATTCAATGTTTGTCATGCTAACCAAGAACTCAAAACGATCAGAACACACTATCAGAATACATATAGAATGGGTTGCTTCCAATCAAAGTTAGAACACAAACTCACAAGAAGTAAGTTTGCATGCGTTCTCTCTACGGTTATGGTACTCGCGGTTGTGGTACGCGCTGTAGTGTGACACGCGGCAGTGTTATACTCGCGGTAGTGTCGTACTCGTAGTACGACACTACCGCGTGTAACACTACCGCGTGTCACACACACGCGGTAGTGTTACACGCGGTAGTGTCGTACTCGCGGTAGTGTGACACGCGGTAGTGACGCTCGCGGTAGTGTCGCATAACTGGAGTGATCTGGAAAGGTGTCAATCTCTCTCTCTCTCTCTCTCTCTCACTCTCTCTCTCTCTCTCTCTCTGTCTCTCTCTCTCTCTCTCTCTCTCTCTCTCTCTCTCTCTCTCTCACACACACACACACACACACACACACACACACACACATACTGATGTCATCTGACTTAATTACTTGGTATCACAAAAGGTGCTGCCTTGCCGGTTTTTGCTGAAAAATAACTCCGAGACAATTAGATTCAATGAATACAATGATACAAGTAACCGGCAAGTCATAAATCCAAGAAGGTGTGGGGACCGACACAAAATAGGCTGGTTGTGGGGTCCGTCACAGAGAAATTAGGTCGAAAGTGGGGTCCGACACAGAAAGTGGGGACCGACACAATGAATTATGGGAACCGTCACGCCTACGTCACAAAAGTGTGGGGGGACCGAACACAGCCAATTTCACTGACTACTTTTGTTGTTTTTATTATTACGGCTGTTTGGATGGCCCTACAATCTTGAAACTTGGGCTGTCTGCTACAGACATGTTGAACTTTTTGCTGGACCACGGACAGTTCCAAGCAGGCATTTTTTGGTAGGATATTTCTTGCCGATGCTACGAATTATGCAGTTTTGCAGTAAAGTGGAAGGCATTCTACCTAATAACGGCTAAAATATCAAAAAACCTTCAATCCAACAGCACCTAGGCATGTAGTGTAAACACTCACAGATCTAACAAGACCATTCTCAGAGAGCAACATTGCGTAATACTACCATAAATGGATGTTTTGTCCGCGAATTTTGGCGTGTGGGAACCGAGTGGGAACCGAACACAAAGGGTCAGGGCACCGAACACAAAGCGTAGGGGAACCGTCACAGTGTCACCGGTGTGATTACAGAGGATCGCGGGGCTTATCGGCCACATAACAGCAACGCTATCACGCCTGGGCCAGATATTAACGCCAAATTGGCAGAACACATTGCTGACTGGCATTACGTGCCATGACAAGTTTCAATTTCAGGAGGAGAAAAAAGGCTTGTTTGCGGCCGACGGCGTACATTTGTCTGAATAGGGCAGTTACATAATGTATCAATCGGTACGAGGCGCTCTGATCGGCGGCCAGTAAACGCTGTACACGTGTACGAGCCGCGCTGACAGCGTGACCTATTTGGCTGGAGGCAGACAGTCTCCAGCGCTGTGTTTGTGACTAGACTCTCGCAGAAGCACTGACGGGCCGTGTACCAGCGACCTACTTTCCGATAGGTTACACGTTCAAGGCTCAGACTTCTGGGGTGGTACACGCGTGGCGGCTATTTTTAGCCAGGGCCACGCTTCACCTGATATTTTGGGTTGCGTTGACGCCTAGCGGTGTCGGAAGCCAGTGGTCATCGGCTGCCATCCGAAAGTCGCTTGTTCATTTCAATGCTTGTTATTCTCTCAGGTGCCAGGAGAAAAAGTTCCGTACAACTCTCGCTTACTTTATTACACATGTCGTATGCATTGAGCGATTACTTCCCTTTGGTTATTTGATACACTTTTATTCCAGTTGCTCGAGCACCAACAGCCTTGTTGTTTTATCCACTTTTATTCCAGTTATCTTGTATGCGCTTGAAAAACTTATATATTATGTGGGGGAAATGCATAATTATGATGTTTTCTCTAAAATGTTTTTGGGTGCGCTGGATACACAGCCACACGTTTCTGCGCTTGAAACACAGCCAAGGGGTTTTCTATGGCTCAAAACACACATTAACCACTTTAATTCCAGTTGCCTGAGCACCAACAGCTTGGTTGTGTTAACCAGTTTAATTCCAGTTGCCTGAGCACCAACAGCCTCATTGTTTTAACCCCTTAATTCCAGTTGCCTGGGCACCAGCAGCCACAGCTCCAATCGTGTTTTGTGTGCGCTTGAAACACAGCCACAATTTTTATGTGCTTTAAACACAGCCATTTTGCGTGCGCTAGAGACACAGCTACAACTTTTCTGCGCTTGAAACACAGCCAGTTTATGTGCGCTTGAAACACAGCAAAAATTATTAGGTGCTTGAAACACAGCCATGTTGAGTGCGCTTGAAACACAGCCACACGTTTTGCTGCATGAAACTCAGTTAATCACTTTGATTTCAGTTGCCTGAGCACCAACTGCCTGGTTGTGTTAACCACTTTAATTCCAGTTGCCGGAGCACCAACAGCTTGGTCGGGTTAACCAGTTTAATTCCAGATGCCTGAGCACCAACAGCCTCATTGTTTTAACCACTTAATTCCAGTTGCCTGGGCACCAGCAGCCACAGCTCCAATCGTGTTTTGGGTACGCTTGAAACACAGCCACAATTTGTATGTGCTTGAAACACAGCCATTTTGCGTGCGCTAGAGACACAGCCACAACTTTTCTGCGCTTGAAACACAGCCAGTTTAGGTGCGCTTGAAACACAGCCACAATTTGTATGTGCTCGGAACACAGCTATTTTGCGTGCGCTTGCGACACAGCCACACATTTTTTGGCATGAAACTCAGTTTAACCACTTTTATTTCAGTTGCCTGAGCACCAACAGCCTGGTTGTGTTAACCACTTTAATTCCAGTTGCCTGAGCACCAACAGCTTGGTTGGTTAACCAGGTTAGTTCCAGTTGCGTGAGCACCAACAGCCTCATTGTTTTAACCACTTAATTCCAGTTGCCGGGACACCAGCAGCCACGGCTCCAATCGTGTTTTGTGTGCGCTCGAAACACAGCCACAATTTGTATGTGCTCGGAACACAGCTATTTTGCGTGCGCTTGCGACACAGCCACAACTTCTCTGCGCTTGAAACACAGCCAGTTTATGTGCGCTTGAAACACAGCCACAATTTGTAGGTGCTTGAAACACAGCCACACATTTTGCTGCATGAAACTCGGTTTAACCACTTTTATTTCAGTTGCCTGAGCACCAACAGCTTGGTTGTGTTAACCTCGTTAATTCTAGTTGCCTGGAGCACCAACAGCTTGGTGTGTTAACCAGTTTAATTCCACTTGCCTGAGCACCAACAGCCTCATTGTTTTAACCACTTAATTCCAGTTGCCTGGGCACCAACAGCCACAGCTCCAATCGTGTTTTGGTGCGCTTGAAACACAGCCAGGAGTTTGCTGCGCTCTAAACACAGCCAATGTATGTGCGCTTGACACACAGCCACAATTTTCATGTGCTTGAAACACAGCCACAAGTTTTATGTGCTTGAAACACAGCCTTTTTGCGTGCGCTTGAGACACAGCCACAACGTTTCTGCGCTTGAAACACAGCCAGTTATGTGCGCTTGAAACACAGCCACAATTTTTATGTGCTTGAAACACAGCCATTTTGCGTGCGCTTGAGACACAGCCACAACTTTCCAGCCCTTGAAACACAGCCAGTTTAGGTGCGCTTGAAACACAGCCACAGTTTTTAGGTGCTTGAAACACAGCCGTTTTGAGTGCGCTTGAAACACTGCCACACGTTTTTCGCATGAAACTCAGTTTAACCACTTTTATTTCAGTTGCCTGAGCACCAACAGCCTCGTGGTGTTAACCACTTTAATTCCAGTTGCCTGAGCACCAACAGCTTGGTTGTGTTAACCAGTTTAGTTCCAGTTGCCTGAGCACCAACAGCCTCATTGTTTTAACCACTTAATTCCAGTTGCCGGGGCACCAGCAGCCACGGCTCCAATCGTGTTTTGTGTGCGCTTGAAACACAGCCACAATTGGTATGTGCTCGGAACACAGCTATTTTGCGTGCGCTTGCGACACAGCCACAACTTCTCTGCACTTGAAACACAGCCACTTTAGGTGCGCTTGAAACACAGCCACAATTGGTAGGTGCTTGAAACACAGCCATGTTGAGTGCGCTTGAAACACAGCCACACATTTTTTGGCAGGAAACTCATTAACCACTTTTATTTCAGTTGCCTGAGCACCAACAGCCTGGTTGTGTTAACCACTTTAATTTCAGTTGCCTGAGCACCAACAGCTTGGTTGGGTTAACCAGTTTAGTTCCAGTTGCCTGAGCACCAACAGCCTCATGGTTTTAACCAATTAATTCCAGTTGCCGGGGCGCCAGCAGCCACGGCTCCAATCATGTTTTGTGTGCGCTTGAAACACAGCTACAATTTGTATGTGCTCGGAACACAGCTATTTTGCGTGCGCTTGCGACACAGCCGCAACTTCTCTGCGCTTGAAACACAGCCACTTTAGGTGCGCTTGAAACACAGCCACAATTTTGATGTGCTTGAAACACAGCCATGTTGGGTGTGCTTGAAACACAGCCACACATTTTTTGGCATGAAACTCAGTTTAACCACTTTTATTTCAGTTGCCTGAGCACCAACAGCCTGGTTGTGTTAACCACTTTAATTCCAGTTGCCTGAGCACCAACAGCTTGGTGGGTTAACCAGTTTAGTTCCAGTTGCCTGAGCACCAACAGCCTCATGGTTTTAACCAATTAATTCCAGTTGCCGGGGCTCCAGCAGCCACGGCTCCAATCGTGTTTTGTGTGCGCTTGAAACACAGCCACAATTTGTATGTGCTCGGAACACAGCTATTTTGCGTGCGCTTGAGACACAGCCACAACGTTTCTGCGCTTGAAACACAGCCAGTTTATGTGCGCTTGAAACACAGCCACAATTTTGATGTGCTTGAAACACAGCCATTTTGCGTGCGCTTGAGACACAGCCACAACTTTTCGGCGCTTGAAACACAGCCAGTTTATGTGCGCTTGAAACACAGCCACAATTTGTAGGTACTTGAAACACAGCCATGTTGAGTGCGCTTGAAACACAGCCACACATTTTGCTGCATGAAACTCAGTTTAACCACTTTTATTTCAGTTGCCTGAGCACCAACAGCTTGGTTGTGTTAACCTCGTTAATTCCAGTTGCCTGAGCACCAAAAGCTTGGTGTGTTAACCAGTTTAATTCCAGTTGCCTGAGCACCAACAGCCTCATTGTTTTAACCACTTAATTCCAGTTGCCTGGGCACCAACAGCCACAGCTCCAATCGTGTTTTGGGGCGCTTGAAACACAGCCACCAAATTGCTGCGCTCTAAACACAGCCAGTGTATGTGCGCTAGAAACACAGCCACAATTTTCATGTGCTTGAAACACAGCCACAAGTTTTATGTGCTTGAAACACAGCCTTTTTGCGTGCGCTTGAGACACAGCCACAACGTTTCTGCGCTTGAAACACAGCCAGTTTATGTGCGCTTGAAACACAGCCACAATTTTGATGTGCTTGAAACACAGCCATTTTGCGTGCGCTTGAGACACAGCCACAACTTTTCGGCGCTTGAAACACAGCCAGTTATGTGCGCTTGAAACACAGCCACAGTTTTTAGGTGCTTGAAACACAGCCGTTTTGAGTGCGCTTGAAACACAGCCACACGTTTTTCGCATGAAACTCAGTTTAACCACTTTTATTTCAGTTGCCTGAGCACCAACAGCCTCGTGGTGTTAACTACTTTTATTCCAGTTGCCTGAGCACCAACAGCTTGGTTGTGTTAACCACTTTTATTCCAGTTGCTTGAGCACCAACAGCCTGGTTGTGTTAACCACTTTAATTCCAGTTGCCTGAGCACCAACAGCCTCATGGTTTTAACCAATTAATTCCAGTTGCCTGAGCACCAACAACCTGGTTGTGTTAACCAGTTTAATTCCAGTTGCCTGAGCACCAACAGCCTGGTTGTGTTAACCACTTTTATTTCAGTTGCCTGAGCACCAACAGCCTGGTTGTGTTAACCACTTTAATTCCAGTTGCCTGAGCACCAACAGCCTGGTTGTGTTAACCACGTTTATTCCAGTTGCTTGAGCACCAACAGCCTGGTTGTGTTAACCACTTTAATTCCAGTTGCCTGAGCACCAACAGCCTCATGGTTTTAACCAATTAATTCCAGTTGCCTGAGCACCAACAACCTGGTTGTTTTAACCATTTTTATTCCAGTTGCCTGGGCACCAGCAGCCTGTAGTAAGCTCGGGTATGAGCAGTTTAAGCCAGTCCTTACGATCAAAGATGCTCTCTCCTCAGTCGGTTAGATGCCAAAACACAAGCCTACCCGCCCTGGACCTGCAGCCCAGAATAGGCAGACATGGCCGGCAAATAAGAGGGCTACAAAGACGAGGACAGGGGATCCTCCAGCCCAACCTCAGCACAGACAGTGGCTACAGAGCCACAAGGGACACCACCTCCTGGGATGGCCCAGCTCCTCCAGGCGTTGGAGGGAAAAATTGAAGCAGCGGGCAGTTGCGGCTCAGGTCAGGGACACCTGCCAGACGCCCCAGCCCAATCAAATGGCAGGGCCGGCCAACACTGACGCCCCAACAACAAGCCAGACACCCCAACAGTCGGCAGACCTGGCCACCCAAGCCTGCACTGCAGCCACGTTTGCAGTCACCGAACGCATAGCAGGTACGTCTGGAGGGTTTACATCAGCCGCGCTGGGCCTACCATCACTGGTACCATTAAGAATCAAACAGAAGATTTGGGGCGGGCCCAAAACCGGTTCAAAGTGAGCCATTGCAAAAGTGGCTCGAAGGCTACAGGCCGGATCTCGCCAACAGATTAGTTTCAGGTTTTTAGGGATGGTTTCGACATTGGCTACAAGGGTTCTTTAGCCTAGGTCAAACCCAAAAAATTTGAAGTCAGCTTTAGACGATCCCACAGTGGTGGACGAATGGAGATCAGACTCCCGCTAGACAAGTTAGCCAAATGCTATTCAGGCTTGCCTGCGAAAACAAAAAAGTACAGTTAAGAGATCTGCAGTCCATCATTGGTACACTGAACTTTACGTTAATGGATATGCAATACACACGCTTTTCTCTGCCGCGGTGTTGTTTTCTTATGTTGCAGGTCTCGAGGGTTCTCAGGCCTGGTACTTCGCGGACGCAAAAGATCGCCCCGAGACACGGGAGATAACGACAGTCCAGAACTGTGTATTTTTGCATTGTGTACAGTTAAAAGCAAGCTCAGGTAATTTGCAGTTCAGTCCATCTCATTCCCTACCTCCTGTGGGGTCAACACTTCTTTTTTAAGGCAAAAGGGAAGTGTTTATGGCCCCTTTGTTGACCCAACAGAAGGGCAGGGGAGACAATCGGCCAACAGTGCCCTGCTGTGCTATAATTTGATGCTAAACTTTTTCATGTTTTTTGTAAATATGTTTTGGAAAATTGATTTTGAAATTGCTATGATTTTTCACAAAAGTTAAATCATAAAAAGCTTTCATTTAATTCAATAACATTTCACTTTACGTGGACTTAACTGCAAACAGCTGGTGTGGACATTTAATTTGTTGGAGTGACTGATAAGAATGGAACGAGCGGATGAGTGCGCGTTCAGTACAGCGCTGATGGACAGTAACCAGCTGTAATTCAGTTTGTTAGCACATGCACTTACACAAAAGAGCTTCTCGCCTCGCTGGCGTGGCGATGGGCAGTTTGTGTGATTGCATGCGCCTTTCTTTGATTGGCTCGTAGGGACCGTTGGAACTGACCTGTGCGGTGGACTGTGCCCCGCACACAGCTTAGCTTAGCGTCACTACGCAAGATGCCAGCGAGCTGAAAGGTCAAGTTTTTGTATTTGGTGAAAATGTTTCCACCACCCACCCCTCCTCCATTTTATCAATCATGGAGGCATGCATTTTGTAACTTTGTGGAGCTGGAGCTTTGTTTCATGTCACTGGTTGATGTCCATTGTAATAGTCAAGAGAGATAATTTGTATGTTCGGATCAGTTTCCTGCTGTACATTTTGATGTTGTTTTTCTTGCATGCCATGCCAGGGTGAGCTGACACCACCGTTTGAGCTTCGGTGCAGTACCGTCATTGACAGGTCCGGAACCGAAGCTGAAGCTTTAGTCCACAGATTGCATTGGTCCACAGCCTACTTCCCTTCGCCCTGAGTGGTTTGGGTTGAGTAGCCCGCGACTGTGGCAGCTGGCATTATTTGTTCCGTTTACTTACTAACCTGGTTGATCCTTAGGGTCAGGTCGAGGGAAGTAATCCCCGGGCTCATTCTACTATTTTTATCAGTTTCTGTAGGTCTGCCTCAATCGTTTTTGCGACCCGCTAAGGGCCCCCTTTGTTTCACCCAACAGTAGAGCAGGGGAGACATTAAGTCAGCTGCTCTGCTGGGCTACTGACGCTAAACTTTTTCTTCTTATTCCTTGGTAAATATATTTTTGGCAAGTTGATGTTTAATTTGCTACAGCAAATAAAGCAAGAACAACTCAAGAAATACGGCAGCAGCTAATTAAAATCACTAGCAATGGCTGTCGGTAAAATAAAACATTCAGCGTGCAAGTGTAACTAATAAAGGCACTTTTGATCGCTATGGTCACACGGTCACACGGGTCCGACTAAGTCAATTAAAACACAATGGTTTTATGGTCACACGAGTCCGACCAAATGCACAAAGGTCACTCAAAGTCGGTGGGTCCGATCAAGTCAAATAAAACACAATGGTTACCATCAGTGTTCACGAGGAGAACTGAATTACCATTTAATATAGTCCATTGTGGAGTTCAAAATAGATACCGGTAAGCACATGAGGCAAACGAACAATATCCTTAAAATAAATTCACTCCAGAAATTAAACTTGCAATTTTCACGAAGGAAGACAATTTAGTCACTAGGAATTACGCACGGCCAAGGTACGAACAGACACACATTCATGATGCACTGCTCTTTCGTAAACACTCATACATAGACACACACAAACACACACACGCACACACACCCACAATTAACATAACGCTTGCGCCCTGAGTAAGGACATCAGCAGGGGAAGGAGAGCGGGACCATTGAATGACGGATGGGGAGGAGTGGGGTAATAATCGCCTCTTCTGGGTGGAGACTGGGCAATGCAGAGATCGGCCAATCAGGCTGATTGCGGTCGGACTGGAGACGGTCACGTGGATTGGAAGAGCCCCACTGTGGCGATGGCTGGAGGCGGTTGACCTGATTGGGGCGAGAGGACCAGGTAGAGTGGTTACCGGGGAGGAGATGGTCACGTAGGTAGGGAGGGTTGACCTGAATGGGGCGAGAAGACCAGGCAGAGTCGTTGCCGGGGAGGAGATTGTCACGTGGGTTGGGAGGGTTGACCTGGTTGGGGTGAGAGGACCAGGCCGAGCGGTCTCTGGGAGGACCGGCTGACCGGCCAGGCGAGTCTGTACTGCCCAGCGGGAGACTTGTTGGGGTGGGGAGTAGAGGGTTACCACGCTTGGGACGGCTATCGTGTACTGCTTGAGCATAGGAAGGTCGGACTGGGGAGTTGTTGTTATGGAGACCGGAGGGCTGGCCAGACCTGTCATTACGGTCGGTGGTGTGAGGAGAAGGAAAAGCAGCCTGGATGTTCACGGTCAACTTTGCCAGACCATGGGGAGTACTGGGGTGAAGATTGTCGTGGTACAACGCCTTTTTAGGCAGGTCCTTGGCAGTGCGGAAGGTGGAGGTGTTGTCGATGAGATCAACGCCCTCACTCTCACACATCTCCGCAAGGTGCATGTTGGATTCGACCACTGTTTTGCACAGGGAATCACTCTTGCGGAGAGGGGGGAGAATGGAGGAAAAGGCTAGGTGGGCGTTGGGAAAACCTTTTCTAAGCCACTTTTTTAGTTCTGCTGCCGGTGACAACGTCGGTGAGGCAGGTGTTCACGCCTACGTGGACTACGATCTGCTGCACTTCTTTGTTGACTGGGATGTAGCGCAGCCAGTGCAGCAGATCGTCGACCGTGATGCCCGACACGCTGATCTTCTGGCCCTGGTTGTATGGGAACACTAGGTCAGGCCGAATGAAGCGGTACACTGAGTCTCCTAGCAGGACATGGGTTTTTCCGGTCTGAACCCGCGCGTCAGACAGCTCAGTACGGGGGTCACGGGTGGAGCTGGCTTCACTTAAGTTATCTGTTGGGCTTTGAGGGGAATGATTTGCGGGTGATGAGAGAGAGTGCCTAGAGTGCGCATGGGGTGAGAGAGGTTGGGCTGGGGGCGGAGGGGGTGAGTTCAAGAGTGGGGCATGGGCGGTCTGACTGGCCACTGTTTTCCCTTGTTTTGCAGCACCAGCAGTTGATTTGTTGAGTTTCTTATGCAGATCAGATATCTGCGACTGTAAGTCTTTGTTTTTCAACTTCAGGCTTTTGTTGTCACTTTCGACTGCCTCGACCCTACTGGTTAGGGACCGGACAGTTTCCTCGAGCTTGGTGCATTTTGTCTTGAAGTGAAGTTTTAAAGAATTGGTCTCTTGGGCTTTCGCGTCCCCCAGCAGGCCAACGATAGTGTTGTTGGACTGTGCTTGGTGAGCTTGCAGACTGCCGACGCTGCGGTGTACGGTCTTTAGGCCCTGCTTGGCCTGGGACAGCGTCAGCGGACTGGAACGTGGCGCGGCTCTGACAGCGCGGCGATGCTTGCGACGAGCGGGAGGAGGGGGGTAGCCATGACCGGACTCGAGGTCAGACCACTCCTCGTCGTCACCGCTACACTCCGAGTCACGGGCAGGAGGGTCAGTGACGTCACTGACTGGCACGGGGGAGAGGGAGCCAGCAGATGCGGAGGCAGGGGCACTAGCGGTGGGAGCGAGTGTGGAAGTAGTAGTGATGTTGGGAGGGGCGTGTGTGGAAGTAGTAGCGACGTGGGTGGCTGGGGTAAGGATGGTGGTGGTGGATATGGGGGGGAAGGATAGAGTGACAGTAGGGGGCGTGAAAGATGATGGGGTGGTTGAGGCAGGTGGAGAAGATGGGGTGGGAGAGATAGGACTGGGTTGCACCGTGCTATCTAACTCCCGAACTGTGCTGACAGGCGCAGAGCCGTAAATCTGGACAGGCAGGAGAGGCGTGTCAGGGCTGGCCGGCACTTCCTGCTCAGTGGCTCTGGAACGCAGGCGCTCAGAGCGACGACTCATGGAGTCCGAAGGAGGTTTAGCTGACGTAGATTTGGGAGCCGGAAGTGCCAGCATGAACGACGAGCGACGGGTGTCGTCGGATGATAGCTCAGTTGGTGCAGATGGGGGCGGGGCCAGAAGCGCTGTCAGTGTGGATGGTTGTCTGAGCAGCGGGTTGTCGGTGGTGTTGTCGAACAAGGCGCTGATGCAGGCGATCATGGCGTCGTATTCCTGACTCTTCCACGTCTGACACTGCTTGCCTTGTACCATGACGGTGCCCGTGGTATAGTACAGCGTGATGGTGATGCTTTTCTTCACCTTTTTGCCGTTATCATCCAGTTCTCTGCGTAGTTGGATGATAGAGGTAAAGAGCTGATGAGGTAGTTGGGAGGGTATGTTGTCGATGTTGGAGAAGGTTTCATGCGAGACGTCAATCTCTTGTACCGTCAGTCTGCCATCCAGCCGTATCTGCTGTCGATCGAGCCAGGTGACAGTGCCCCCACGGTTGGTCCGATCGACAGCGTATCGCCTGTATAGGAGGCAGCGCGTGGTGGGGACCAGGTCACTGGGGACCCAGAATGAGAGCTGCTTCGGGTCGAGTTTTACGTCGAGCGGCGGGTCCCACTTAAACGTGAGGGTGTTCAAGTCCATTGTGAGTTGTTGATGTTGTAGGCTGAGGATGTAGAAGAACAACAGCAGCAGCAGCAACGCTATTAGGTACTACAATGGGAAGGCAATCACGGGAGCGTCACAGGTGGTGTGGCACTAGTCGCGGTTCTTGCACGCAGTTTGCACCCATCTGTGACTGGCACAGGGTGTGAGGCGTCTGTGGTGGTGCCGGGCGGTCATGTGCAGGGTTTGTCCGTGTCTTGGCTGACTGTTGGAACCATTGCTTGTACTGCTCTTTCAGTGAGCATAGGGGTGCATGGATATGAAGATCTGGGGTGGTGTGCACAAGAACGTTACCAGCTGGATGGGAATCACAAGCAGATTTCAGTTTTAGCCAGTCCGACCCAGCGGCTGGTGCCCACCCAGTTAGACACTTCTATGTGCACATCAGCCCTGAGGTGGTGAGATTGACCTCAACTATCACATCCCATTGTCAGTCAGTTGTGTGTAGAGTGTGACTTGTGAGAGTGCTTGTTGAGAAAGTCTGGGAGTGTTTACTGAAACGGTTTCGAAGAGTGATGGCAAAAGTTATGAAGTGCAAATGTGGCATCAGCAGCAAAATCCGAGGACTGCTTTTCACATTCTTCTTGCGTGCTATTTTACACTTGCTCTGGCCGTGTAGCTTCATGCTCATGTGTGTTCATCCCCCTCCCCAACATGTAGTATTATTGTGTGTTGGTTACATTCGCTTGGGACTTTCCCAAAAGGGAGAGAGAGAGAGAGAGAGAGAGAGAGAGAGAGAGAGAGAGAGAGAGAGAGAGAGAGAGAGAGAAAGAGAGAGAGAGAGAGAGAGAGAGAGAGAGAGAGAGAGAGAGAGAGAGAGAGAGAGAGAGAGGCACAAATACGTATGTGGGTGCGTGCGTGTTTGTGTACGAGCGTACATTCGTGTGTGCGTGCGTGCGTGCGTTCATGCGTGCGTCTATCTGCCTGTCTGTCTGTCTGTCAGTCTGTCTGTCTGTGTTTGCAGTTGCCACTTAACGACGATGGCTTTAACCCAACATTATGTTTGCCAGAATACAAATATCTACGCACGTCAGCCTGTTACTCCCTGTGAGGGTTCAGCAAAGACACGCCTAAAAACCAGAGGATCTCTTTGGGGCTATTTAGATACAAATACAAAACATTGTCCTCTGGCTGTCTGCGCGTGCTATAATTTGAGCGGAATTGATTTTTTAATTTCAAAAAGCGGGGTAGGGAGAAAGACAGGCGAATTCAATGATCTTTTGGTGTGGGCTCTCCACAAACTGGTATCCAGGGGTTGAAAAATGTATCGCTTATTGATGAGTGTGTTTTTGTCTGCAAGCCTGCTCTTTGATATGCTGTCAGGGGAATATAATGCTCATGTTGATTTAATGTTCAGAAACTGGTATCCAGGGGTTGAAAAATGTATCGCTTCTTGTTGAGTGTGTTTTTGTCTGCAAGCCTGCTCTTTGATATGCTGTCAGGGGAATATAATGCTCATGTTGATTTAATGTTCAGAAACTGAGGTGCGTTGCATAGAGCGTTTCGATTTGTTCGCGAAGAGACAAACAGTTTTCATGTTGTAGGAAACGCTATGTTCGCGGCGAACTGTTCGCGGCGAACTCAATTCTACCCTCTCTACCTATTTTCAAGTACGAATGGAGCATCCACCATGAAGTGGACGAATCATTGGAACAGTTTGCCTGCGTCATGTATGGACACAGTCGGGAACTGTCAGTAAATACAGCTCGTGGGAAAATGCTCTGCAAAATGGTGGGTGAAGATGAAAAACTCACCGCGAAGTCCAAAGTCGACCTCGCTCGTCTGCCTCCTTGTCGTGCTGCTCTGCAGCCACACAACAAACGTGTGAACCACCGTGTTGCTCTGTACAAAAGAGCGCACATAGCCATTGTAGAGAAACCAAAACCCTATGATGAAGGCCAGGGATGGATGAGAAACGCAAAAGACTTACTGGAACCGATATGGTCATCAAAACCCATTTTGCCAGCGTCTTTGATTGATCTGTTAGCTGCTATCGATCCTAAAGACAAGGAAACGGAAGATGAAGAAGACAATGATGAAGTTGACTTTGACGCAATGTTTGAAAGTGATGAAGAGTTGTAACTGTCTCCTTTGTACAATGGTTCACTACCAGATATGTTGACAGACGCAGATATGATGAAGATTTGGTTTACCCGAGATTATGCCAAACATTCCTTTAGGGTTTTGTTGATATGAAATTATGCCAAACTTTTCGTGTAGGTGTGTTATCCCAGCGAAGCTGGAGGTATCCCGTGAACGCTATACTGTAATCGACTTGAGAAATGTGCATACCGAATAATACATGATAAAGAAGGATTCTTTGTGCCCGGCTACGTGCTACAGGTGGAGATGGAAGTTCACCAAAAATTGGGACCATACTAACAAAAATACGGTGGGTGCAATAGTCGCCCCCATTTTTTCAGCAAACGCCACCCAAGGCCGTTTTGGACGGGTAGAAATTCCGTAGTTTCCAAGTCTATGGATAAAGCTCGCGTAAGAAGAATACGTCACGGTCGAAAGTCTTTGACGTCAATTAATGCA
The DNA here is from genome assembly GCF_037325665.1 of Littorina saxatilis. Lineage (NCBI taxonomy): Eukaryota > Metazoa > Mollusca > Gastropoda > Littorinimorpha > Littorinidae > Littorina > Littorina saxatilis. The sequence continues at coordinate 10,071 of NW_027129535.1, read as the reverse complement.
TCATGACGTCATGCCTCACTGAAGTCTTTCTCTCTCGCGCAGTGTGTGTGTTTGTGTTCATTTTGTGCACATGTGTTAGTGTTACTGTGTGTGTGTGTGTGTGTGTGTGTGTGTGTGTGTGTGTCACTTGGGGTGTGTGTGCGCACGCGTGCTTGAGTCTGTACTCGTATGTGTGTGGTGTGTGTGTGTGTATTTGTGTGTGTGTGCGTGTGTGTGTGTGCGCACGCGTGCATGAGTCTGTACTCGTGTGTGTGTAAATGTGTGTGTGGGTATAAGTGTATGTGTGTGCGTGTATGTGTGTTTGTTTGTAAAGGTATGTATGTCCGTCTGTCCATATGTGCGTATGGGTGTGTGTTTTGTGTGTATGAAGTTTTTTGTGAGAGTGAGTGAGTGCGTGTTAGTGAGTGTGTGTATGTGTGTGTGTGTGACTTGGGGTGTGTGTGTGTGTGGGTGTGTGTGTGTGTGTTTGAGAGAGAGAGAGTGTGTGTGTGTGTGTGAATGTGTGTGTGCATGAGTTTGTGTGTATGTTTGTGTTTGTATGAGTGTGTATATGTGTTTGTTTGTAAAGGTGTGTGTGTCCGACTGTCTATGTGCGTATTTGTTTGTGCGTATGTACAGTGTGGGTGTGGGTGTGTGTATGTTTGTATAAGAGAGAAAGAGAGATAGAGAGAGAGAGAGTGGGTGTGTGTGTGTGTTTGTGCGTAAGTGTGTGTGTGTGTGTGTGTGTGTGTGTGTTCGTGTGTGTTTGAGAGAGAGAGAAAGAGAGAGAGAGTAAGAGAGAGGTTTGTCTTTCGCTGGGGTATGCAGTGCCTTGGCGTTGCACATCTACTTAATTATGAGATGATGCCAAACACTCGTTGTAAGTGTGTTTGCATGAGATGATGCCAACTATTCATAGTAGTCCCAGCGAAGCTGGAGGTATCCCGTGAACGCTATACTGTAATCGACTTGAGAAATGTGCATACCGAATAATACATGATAAAGAAGGATTCTTTGTGCCCGGCTACGTGCTACAGGTGGAGATGGAAGTTCACCAAAAATTGGGACCATACTAACAAAAATACGGTGGGTGCAATAGTCGCCCCCATTTTTTCAGCAAACGCCACCCAAGGCCGTTTTGGACGGGTAGAAATTCCGTAGTTTCCAAGTCTATGGATAAAGCTCGCATAAGAAGAATACGTCACGGTCGAAAGTCTTTGACGTCAATTAATGCATCATGACGTCATGCCTCCCTGAAGTCTTTCTCTCTCGCGCAGTGTGTGTGTTTGTGTTCATTTTGTGCACATGTGTTAGTGTTACTGTTTGTGTGTTTGTGTGTGTGTGTGTGTGTGTGTGTGTGTGTGTGTGTGTGTGCGTGTGCGCACGCGTGCATGAGTCTGTACTCGTATGTGTGTGGTGTGTGTGTGTATTTGTGTGTGTGTGTGTGTGTGTGTGTGTGTGTGTGCGCACGCGTGCATGCGTCTGTACTCGTGTGTGTGTAAATGTGTGTGTGGGTATAGGTGTATGTGTGTGCGTGTATGTGTGTTTGTTTGTAAAGGTGTGTATGTCCGTCTGTCCATATGTGCGTATGGGTGTGTGTTTTGTGTGTATGAAGTTTTTTTGTGAGAGTGAGTGAGTGCGTGTTAGTGAGTGTGTGTATGTGAATGTGTGTGTGTGTGTGTGCGTGGGTGTGTGTGTGTGTGTGTGTGTGTGTGTGTGTGTGTTTGAGAGAGAGAGAGTGTGTGTGTGTGTGAATGTGTGTGTGTGTGCATGAGTTTGTGTGTATGTTTGTGTGTGTATGAGTGTGTATATGTGTTTGTTTGTAAAGGTGTGTGTGTCCGACTGTCTATGTGCGTATTTGTTTGTGTGTATGTACAGTGTGTTTGTGTGTGTGTGTGTCTGTTTGTATAAGAGAGAAAGAGAGAGAGAAAGAGAGAGAGAGTGGGTGGGTGTGTGTATGTGTGTGTGTGTGCGTAAGTGTATGTGTGTGTGTATGTGTGTTTGTTTGTAAAGGTGTTTATGTCCGTCTGTCTAAAATGTGCGTATGGGGGTGTGTTTTGTGTACATATGAAGTGTGTGTGAGAGAGTGAGTGAGTGCGTGTGAGTGAGTGTGTATGTGTGTACGTGTGTGACTTGGGGTGTGTGTGTGTGTGTGTGTGTGTGTTCGTGTGTGTGTGTGTGTGTGTGTGTGTGTGTTCGTGTGTGTGTGTGTTTGAGAGAGAGAAAGAGAGAGAGTAAGAGAGAGGTTTGTCTTTCGCTGGGGTATGCAGTGCCTTGGCGTTGCACATCTACTTAATTGTTATTATGAGATGACACCAAACATTCTCTGTATATGTGTTACGAGTTCCCTGTATTCATGTTATTATGAGATTATGCTTAAACTATTCCTTGTATACGTCTCATTTGAGATGCTGCCAACTATTCTTGTATATTCCCAGCGAAGCTGGAGGTATCCCACGAACGCATTTTCATACCGATAATACATGATAAAGAAGGATTCTTTGTGCCCGGCTACGTGCTACAGTTGGAGATGGAAGTTCACCAAAAATTGGGACCATACTAACAAAAATACGGTGGGTGCAATAGTCGCCC
>NW_027129535.1:0-2500 GCF_037325665.1 Littorina saxatilis | reverse complement strand
ATTTAAGTAGAAGCTTTTTAACATAGAAATCGCGCTGGCCTATATAGCAAATACTCAATCTCGAGAATATTCCAGACCGAACATTATACAACTAAAATTAGATTAACTGTCCATGGACTAGAATAGTGACATTCTCTGTGACGTACATCAAAAGCGCCGACGCACTTCATCCGAGCGAACGGTACGACTCAAAACAACGTGGTAAACAACTTGTTTTGATAGATCTAGAAAGTTCGACTGCATTCTCGTCCAAACATGAATATTGTGTTTACAAAATATAATATCGGTACTTTCCCAAAAAGTACAAATAAGTCAACTGCATGCAACACACAAAACTAAACCAAAGTTCAGCAACGGCAGCGTTTCCTAACATATTATATATATGTTTATCGCATTTTTACTGATCACATGACAAAAACAGCTGTTGTCATTGGTCAACTAGGAACTGTATATCAATTGACATCGCGCAGGAAGTTCCTAGTGAATTTGACATCGCACAGGAAGTAGCTTTCCAATTCTAATTTTGAAGAATACAATCTCACCTGAAGGAAACAAATGTCTCCCTTTATTTTAAATCACAAATTCATACCACGTTCCCATTTTCTCTTCTTTGATCTGACCGACTGCAACCTTTACAAGTCATTTCTAAAGTGGTTCACATGCTGTTGCTACTCCTCCAGTCCACCCGGTTAAATCATAAAGTTGCTCAACCACAGACCCTCGTGTCCCTGGTCAGCAGACACTGTACACTTATGAAGAAGGTCCGCTTGAGGTGTCACACCAATTACCGTGTACGTGTGAGGTACTGAATTCAAGACAAAAGCCAACTCTGTCGGTGGGAAAATCTAGGAAAGAGATGATGATAATACATCTTCAGTTACTCACTCAAGTAGATAGACGAGATAAGATAAAGGGAAGAGAGACGGAGACAAAGATGAAACAGTGGATCTAGTGTGGAAAATGGGGGAGGGGGGTTCGACCGCAGAAAATCAAAGATGAATTTGTCAAACTGTCTTTGTGCTGGTTATCGTGTGTGTGTGTGTGTGTGTGTGTGTGTGTGTGTGTGTGTGTGTGTGTGTGTGTGTGTGTGTGTGTGTGTGATAACACGTATGTGTGTGTGTGTCTGTGTATATGTGTGATAACACGTGTGTGTGTGTGTGTGTGTGTGTGTGTGTGTGTGTGTGTGTGTGTGTGTGTGTGTCTGTGTGTGAGTGTGTTTGTGTGTGTGTGTTTGTGTTCCTCGACGCGTGACAATATCTGCCAATAAGTTGAACAAAAACAGGGTTCAAGTGGAACAAAAGCAGGAGGGGGACGGAAGACATGTTATGAACTCCGTTTTTTGGCCTGGGAGAAGTCACCCCATCCTAAGTTTCTCTTCACCTACCCGTGAAGTATGCTTGAGGGCTTGACTAGACAACCCGATTGCGCCCATTACACGGCATAAAGAGAGCACCGTTCAACCCGGCCGATTCCGCGGCTGACGTCACGCGCCCAAGGGAAGTAATTTTCGAGCGGGCTGCATTGACTCAGCAAGAAATGTAAAGCATAACAGATAACAAGTCGCGTAAGGCGAAAATACAACATTTAGTCAAGTAGCTGTCGAACTCACAGAATGAAACTGAACGCAATGCAACGCAGCAAGACCGTATACTCGTAGCATCGTCAGTCCACCGCTCATGGCTCAGGCAGTGAAATTGACAAGAAGAGCGGGGTAGTATAGTTGCGTTGAGAAAGATAGCACGCTTTTCTGTACCTCTCTTCGTTTTAACTTTCTGAGCGTGTTTTTAATCCAAACATATCATATCTATATGTTTTTTGGAATCAGGAACCGACAAGGAATAAGACGAAAGTGTTTTTTAAATTGATTTGGACAGGGACCTATATTAGAGGGATAGGAAACTCCCCCGCCTCACGCGAAATGTGTGCTTACCGCGATGCGCGAGACGCGTCAGCTGACTAGTGCCAGAGGTCACAGACTTTGCGCATGGGAATTTACCGTCCAGTTTATTTTTGTTTACTGCGTTTTCACTTGGAATTCGACATCTCTTGTTCGAGGTGAGTGTTTATATTTATCAGGAGTCCAAGTTTTTGTTTTCTTTTTGTCATTCAACTCATGAAAACCGACGTAAGTTAGCATCAAAGTTGGCAGTCTGTTACGCCGCCGGTCACGGCTTTGAGAAAAAATGGCGTTTTCACGCGATGGTTCCATTTTCATAATGAAATCATTCATTGTGGATTTTTTAAAGATCGGCAGAGGGGCAAGCATTCACTAACTTTGTAAGTAATAAAACTAATTTTGAAATTTTAACTGATTTACGCTAGTTGTTATTGTTGAAAGTAAACTGAAAACGGTGTCCCGTGAAATTATTCAACAGGGCCGAAAAGTTTCAAAGTCCTATGTGCAAAAGTTACATTTTGTGTCAAGAAAAATACATAAAAAGAAGCATTTGATTTTAAAGCTGCCCTGTGTGTGTTGTAATTTGTTTATGATAGTAATGCA
>NW_027129534.1:7500-71568 GCF_037325665.1 Littorina saxatilis | reverse complement strand
TGTGTGTGTGTGTGTGTGTGTGTGTGTGTGTGTGTGTGTGTGTCGTGTGTCGTGTGTGTGTGCTCAGACACGTATGTGTGTGTGTGTGTGTGTGTGAGTGTGTGTGTGTGTGTGTGTGTGAGTGTGTGTGTGTGTGTGTGTGTGCATGCGTGCGTGCGTGTGTTTGTGCCGTGTATGTGTGTGTGTATCTATGTGTGTGTGTGTGTGTGTGTGTGTGTGTGTGTGTGTGTGTGTGTGTGTGTGTGTTCCGTGTGTGTTTCCTTCTCTTCGCATGCGTTGATGGTAAATGCGTGTGTTCATGCGCTGGCTCGGTCAACTAACCAACAATGACGACCAGCAAAACAAGCATACCAAAAATGAATGTGTTCGCTCTTTAATAAACAAAATCACGGAGTAGTGTACTGAGTGAACTCGAACATAAGCCTCCATTATTCAATCCAGGCGACTCATTGAATCTCCAGACAAACATTAAACCGCTGGATAAACTCACGGGTGACCGACCCCTTGGACAACATAATCTGGTGTATGTCAACGTCAGTGTCAACTTCTGGTGGAGTCCTGGCTCGGCCATTTTCTCATTCACGAACTAACTTGTTATAATTCGTGTGCGAGCGTGCCTCGTTACGGCTGTGTTGGACAGACATACACATGAACGCGCGCACGCTCTAATGATGATTAAAGTATGCACACGCTGAACATTACGAAACATACACAATTGTAGATTGATACATTACGATCATTTGTACACTCCGGATCAATCTGTCAGCCAGAAAAGAAATAAAGAGCAGAAGGAAGAGGAGGTTCTGAGAGGATGAAAGCATTTACAAATCCCAAAAATCAGACTATGCAGATCGTTTAGATACTAGGAATCAATCTGTCATCCGAGAAGAATAAAGGGGAAGAATAGGCGGTGCAAAGGGGAGGCGACCATTTTGCATTTAACCCTTCCCTGTCTGTTGGACTTCAGCTGACGTTCAGTGTAAACTGCTTCACAAGAAAGAAACCTTTCCATAAACAAAAACAACAACAGAAGAAGAAGAAGAAGAAGAAGAAGAAGAAGAAGAAGAAGAAGAAGAAGAAGAAGAAGAAGAAGAAGAAGAAGAAGAAGAAGAACTACAACAACAACAAACAATGGGTGTGTTTTAGTGTAATCATTAAATATATCAAGGGCACACCGTCAGTTGTCAATACAGGTAAATACAGGTAATGCTTCGTATAACATCACACATTGCACATCCTTTGGTCCATCTGTTAAAAAACTAGAAACAACATAAACAAAACAACAACAACAAAAACAGAAAATCAAAAACAAATAGAATTTGTCTTTTTACATAACCACAGCCATCACATCACATCGCACTCTCCCACAACACTAAACTTGACACCCTTGTCTGGAATGATGTAAACATGGCGCGTCTTTGAAGCTGATTTGTTGAGAACACGGAACTGATGATATCATACAGTCTCTTCCCTTCAAAGTCGATCAGCAGCTTACTGTATCATAAACATTAGCAGCCACAAAGCTGCACCCAATAACCGCCGATACCTGAATCTGTTCATCAAGTTGTGAAGTTGCAGGTTTTACCAACAGATTACGACTGTTATTAACCAGTCTGGACTACCACGCTTGTATTGACCTTGTTTTATTTAAACACCAATGGATGGACAAATGACGAAAAGGACACAGCACCAAGATAGAAATGTTCCCGTTTTGAAGATGGCTAGGTTTTGGGATGCATGAACAAAATCACAGGAAAGGCTTATATGAAGAACTCTGAGTGTGACGTGTCTCCTAAATAAACGAAACCAAATAAATTAGACAGAAGTCTTTTGATTGAACAAACTATATATTGTGATCGTGGTTAACAACCACATAAGTTCCATCAGCTTTTGAATGCATCTCACTTACTTCTGTCCCCTAAAGTAGGTCAACATGTGCCTCTTAAAAAGAGTCGGGAAACATCTCCTTGGTATTCTTCCACTGGGTTGTTTTTGTGTTTATGGCCAAAAAATGAACTTAATTTCAACAGGTTTCGTAAAAAAAGCACCCCACTGGTTGGCACAACTATCACTTCTGGCTAATTGTGGAAAATCAAAAAACTCTATAGTTCAGGCGACATGACAATTGACATGCACATATAACTAGGAGATGCTTTATTTGCAATCTTCCTCCTAACCGAACGCATTTCAGCCCTGATGATGAATTCAGATGATGACACACTTCTCCGAGTGCATTAGCGATCGTGAGAGCAGCTAATTCCACCTTACGGACACCTTGAGCGCTGAGCATTCCTGTCATGCATTCCTTGCGCTGTGCCCAGCAGCACGAGCACGCGTACACACTGTCATTAGTCACGCTACGCGGAGCCCCACAATTAGCAGTTCGCTTTCAACTCATTAACATCCACGCTCTGAAAATAGGGCTCGCAGGCTGAGAGGCGACGAAGCGTATCGTTGGGCACACCTGAGTGACCCTGCATGCAAATCAAAACATAAACACCCAGGGCGGTATACACCGCGTAGTGCCAGAGATGCTGTAGTGGGTGTGAACTTGACGAACCCGTCATTGTCATTGATTTGCTGTTGCTTGTGTTGTTAGGTTTCCAGTCCACTGCCACTGAATCTGCATCAATTCCGTACACACGCTAATATTCTGTGAGAGCGAGATTGTGTTTAACTTGTAGATTATGCTTGCTTTAGATTGCGGAATGTATATCGAAAACCGATCTGCATGAAACGGTTACATAAACGCGCATGTGATGTACATGCATTTTCACAAAATAACGTCTTTTTACTTCAAACTATGTCATCGTGCGCGATTGCCGCAATTTGCATAGAGACGCAATGCCCTCTGTTCTATTTTGATTTAAGAATTTATTGCTGCAGCAGATGTCCAGGTAAATGTGGTTTTTGTGTGTTGTTTTGTTGTTTTTGTTTAGGAGAATGAAGAGATTCCGTTATAGGTAAAAGAACGCCCTGAAACAAGCGTTCGTTTTGTTCTCACGGCTCTTGTTTTCAAATACATAATCGCAGTGATATTGGTTTTGTTACTGGCATTTTTCTTCAGTTAAATTTACTGATTGATGTTTTTGTCTTTAGAACTTTCTTTTGAAATCTTATATTAAACAGTTGACAGACAACTTTTCTTTTGTGTCAGAAAAGATACACTCACAACAATGGATTGAGTTTTGATACGAGGTTTGATCCAAACAAAATAATCAAACCGCGATTATACAAGTCTCAGGCCACTGATCATAAAAAGTAATATATCATTTGAAAGGTCAAACATTTAACTGATATACCTCCAAAAGATCACGTCATTTGGTTATTACGTCATAAATGACGAGGTTTTAAAATAAGTCACTTTTGGGTTGTGCTTCAAAACGGGGTCTTTTGTCAAGCACTATGAACATCTTCACTTCTTTGAAGAGTGTAGCTGGGTAATGGTACAACGAAAATGTCTACAAAGCTGAAGAACGTTACACGAATCAAAGCTGTTCCATATTCGACAATCTGACAAAAGACAAGTCGCGTAAGGCGAAAATACAATATTTAGTCAAGTAGCTGTCGAACTCACAGAATGAAACTGAACGCAACGCAACGCAGCAAGACCGTATACTCGTAGCATCGTCACTCCACCGCCCGTGGCAAAGGCTGTGCCCGTGGAATTGACAAGAAGAGCGGGGTATTCGTTGCGCTAAGAAGGATAGCACGCTTTTCTGTACCTCTCTTCGTTTTAACTTTCTGAGTGTGTTTTTAATCCAAACATATCATATCTATATATTTTTGGAATCAGGAACCGACAAGGAATAAGATGAAAGTGTTTTTGAATTGATTTCGAAAAAAAAATGTTGATAATAATTTTTATATATTTAATTTTCAGAGCTTGTTTTTAATCCGAATATAACATATTTATATGTTTTTGGAATCAGCAAATGATGGAGAATAAGATAAACGTAAATTTGGATCGTTTTATAAATTTTTATTTTGTTTACAATTTTCAGATTTTTAATGACCAAAGTCATTTATCAATTTTTAAGCCACCAAGCTGAAATGCAATACCGAAGTCCGGGCTTCGTCGAAGATTACTTGACCAAAATTTCAACCAATTTGGTTGAAAAATGAGGGCGTGACAGTGCCGCCTCAACTTTCACGAAAAGCCGGATATGACGTCATCAAAGACATTTATCAAAAAAATGAAAAAAACGTTCGGGGATTTCATACCCAGGAACTCTCATGTCAAATTTCATAAAGATCGGTCCAGTAGTTTAGTCTGAATCGCTCTACACACACACACACACAGACAGACAGACAGACGCACATACACCACGACCCTCGTTTCGATTCCCCCTCGATGTTAAAATATTTAGTCAAAACTTGACTAAATATAAAAAGGGAAATTGAAACTGGGGAAAAGCGGAATAACTCTGACAAGCCAAAAAGACTTCCGAAGAGCGCTTTAAACGAGAATAATATAGCTGCTGTGTCAAAATTTAAGAACTAACATCAAAAAGTGTACATGCGGGTATAAAGAGCAAAACTTCAACTTTCATATGGAACAATCCAGAGAGTTCTACTCAATGATCTTCCGCTTCAAAAGCTGGCCGCAAAATGGGTGCCTCATTAGCTGTCAGGGGAACGGAAGGAGCATCAGGGTCCTCTCGCACGCGATCTGCTCAACCGTTGTGAACCCAGTAGACCCACATTTGTTATTACTGTAATCACTGATTATGAGACTTTGGTTTCCTTCTACTTTAGTGCCAGAAAACACAGAAACAAAGCGTGTCTGGACCAAAATGACGAGATGCATCAAATTTGTAAGCGAGGTTTGGCAGTCAGCGACCAAACTGCGAAACCCAGACTGCCCTTTCCTTCATGAAAATGTCAGTCTCTACAAAAGAAGGACCGTAACTCCATTCCTAAAAGACCAAATGATCCCATTTTTTGCCTCACACATTCTTCAGACCTGACTACACCCCTTGAGATTGCTGAATATACCCTCTTAGAACATCAGACTTTTTGCCAACAAGTTTCACTGCACCCAGGACCTACAAAAAAAGCCGTCAAATCAGAGCTGAAAAGCAACCCCAAATAAGGCCACCTTAAGGCCTCTTCTGATTGGCTTAGATACTTGTGACTCTGCATCGATGTCGGAGGAGAGTAGTTCTAATGACTGCTGTAATTTGGGCCAGATACGCCAAACGGTCTCTGCGAAAATCACATTTGATCATTTTGTTCGTATCATTGAACATTTGATGGAACATTTTCCATATGTTATATGAAGTCTTATATATCGCGCGCGTATCTCCAGACTCGGACTCAAGGCGCAGGGTTCTATTTATGCCGTGTGAGATGGAATTTTTTACACAATACATCACGCATTCACATCGACCAGCAGATCGCAGCCATTTCGGCGCATATCCTACTTTTCACGGCCTATTATTCCAAGTCACACGGGTATTTTGGTGGACAATCTTTTTATCTATGCCTATACAATTTTGCCAGGAAAGACCCTTTTGTCAATCGTGGGATCTTTAACGTGCACATCCCCAATGTAGTGTACACGAAGGGACCTCGGTTTTTCGTCTCATCCGAAAGACTAGACATATCAGGTTCTTCATAGACTTGCATGTGCACATGCGCCAGTGCACTGATATATGGCCCATCAATCGCGCCACCCCAGTTTAAACAGAGGAATGCCGAGAGAAGTAGGGGGTCGTTAAGTATGGGTAAAAGTAAAAGTGCCGGGTACATTGGAAGTCCATCTTCCTCAAATGAAGGTGATGGGGTGCGTACGGTACCTTGAGATTCTGACATCCCTCGCTGCTAATGGTGTTTGGAATTCCACAGGGTTGCCCGGTACTTCCTACCTTGTTCGCTTTCCCTTTCAAGGTACTCAAGAGTCACCTGTTAATTCGTTCCCTACCTGTTTCTTATCATTGTTTTCTGTTGGGCTGGATTGAGGTTTTTGGGGGGAGGGGTATTCTTTTTATTTTTTTATTTTTTAAATCTGTTTTTTAAAGGTGGAAGAATGTTAGAGTTATGCGTAACAAATCGCGCGTGTACGTGTGTGCGTTCGTGCATGAACCTGTGTCCTGTTTTGTCTTACCTGATGACCGTCCTTTGGCCTTTCACATAATATGATGCAACTTCTTAAGAAATAGTGAGTCTTTCAATTCGAGACTCGGTCATGGGTTGAGGTTTACACAAAGTTCACGTTATCATTTTTGTGACCAGGTCATACTTGCACATATGCACGATCCAACGATTATTGTTCATCTGAAGATAACAGAAATACGTTTTCCATCAACATCGTGTTTGCTGTCAGTGGATTCAAAGTTCAAGAAACCATGCACCGGAAGTTCAAATTAAGTTCATTTGTGGTGTGTGTGTGTGTGTGTGTGTGTGTGTGTGTGTGTGTATATGTGTTTTTGTGTGTCAAGTGTGCGTGCGAGCGTGCGTGTGTGTATATGTGTGTGTGTGTTTTTTTTTGTTTGTTAGGGGGGGGGGGGGGGAGGAGTAAAGGATATGAGTACCAGTGAATGAGTGTTGACACGAGTTTCCGAAAATAAACCTTAATCCGGTTTGACACGATTTTAATTGTCGCAGCGAGTACGACATTAATTTCAGCGGAGTTTTCACTCTAGTCATATAGGACCAAACTGACTTCTATTCTGTGACCTTGAACCCATAAACTGTTTAAATGTTGCCAGTACAGTGGGATTACTTGTCGCACGGAGGGAACCTTTTCCACTGAACTAATGAGCGTGTATATTTAGGGCCTTCGGTGCAGAATCACAAAGAGTGAATTGTATTAGTGCGCGCATTTCTGTCACAATCCGCCCTGTTACTGAGGGAAGATTGTATTTTGTTTCCATGACGCCTTTTTCTTGTATTTGTGTGTGTGTGTTTGTGTGTGTTCTGTTTTGTGTTGATTTATTTTGTATATCAGGATTAGTGAAGGGGATGAAAATCACATGCACGCCTTGAAATGTATAGGGGAGGGGGAGTTGGCATGGTCATGTTACACAATGCTATATGTCTAAATGATCAAAACAGGAAAAAACTAATACATCAAAACAAGCAAATGATCAAATGGAAGAAGGACTAGCACGAGTGCAGCAATGTAAACAAAATCAAGAACACACACACTAGCTCGCACTCTTTCACGCATGCACGTACGCGCGGACACATGCACGAACGGACACACGCTGGCTAGTGTATGCATACAACCATGTACGCTCGTACGCATGCATATGCATGCGGGGTTGCACGCACGCACGCACGCACGCACGCACACACGCACGCACGCACGCACGCACGCACGCATACACATATATAAACACACACATACGCGCACACACACACACACACACACACACACACACACACACACTCAAACACACAAAAATACCCGGTACCCCCGCCCTCGTATCAGAAAACGAGACGAAAGACATTACAGCTAATTTATTGAGAGCATTAATAGTACAGCGCATGTGCAGATACCCCAGCACGCATCCAGCCGAAATTTGCGTTCACTGTGCCCGTTCCAATCGAATTTTCCCAAACGGATTTAACAAGTGGCGTGAAACGATCTTAATACATGCAGTCAATCTGTCGGCCTGAAACTAAAAGATTGAAACTGGAAACCTGGGATCAGTAATCGTCGAGATCAATAAAACCTGGCTAGCCGAATCCGTAAACCGAGACGGGTCGAGCTGGTCTCGAAAAAAGAAAGCCAACATAAGACCTAATTTAAATCTGTGGCTTTCAATCTTAGAAGCTTTCCATTATTTGACCGGTTTATTTGAAGCTGTGATCCGAGGTCAGCCAGTGCCATTATGCAAATGCAATACGACGATCCAAGCCCACAAAGAGCAATAATAGTTCTTTCTTGTCCAAGACGTTTGTCTAAGCTGGTCCAAGATGCACGCCCTTTTATGCACTCGCACGTACTATTGGGACCCAATCGTGCCAAAAGTCGTGATCTTCCGAAGAAAAGGAAGGGGACGAAATTTGCATTGGACACAAAAGATTGCACGATCGTTTCCTCTTGCACATTTTACGATATTGCACTGGGACGGGAACTTTCCTATTTATAACCAAAAGCATTGAACAAGTGTTGTCTTTCTTTTCTTTTCTTTTCTTTTCTTTCTGTTTGCAATATTATTGGATTTTTTAAATTGTTTCCAAAACAGTCTAGCCATACCAGCGCGCACTTTGTCATGCAATATATAGCCACAGTATCATCACAATTGTAGCTTGCTCGTCCGCCGCATAAGAGAATAAGAAATGAGATGTTAGTGACATTAGTAATTCATTTATCTGGCGATTAGCACGCCCGGTGTGTGTGTGTGTGTGTGTGTGTGTGTGTTTGTGTGTGTGTGTGTGTGTGTGAGTGTGTGTGTGTGTGTGTGTGTGTGTGTGTGTGTGTGTGTGTGTGTGTGTGTGTGTGTGTTTGTGTGTGCCTGCGTGCATGCGTGCGCGCTTGGATGCGTGCATTCAAACGTGCATGCATGCGTGCGTGTGTGTGTGTGTGAGAGAGAGAGAGAGAGAGAGAGACAGAGAGAGAGAGAGAGAGAGAGAGAGAGAGAGAGAGAGAGAGAGAGAGAGAGAGAGAGAGAGAGAGAGAGAGAGAGAGAGAGAGAGAGAGAGAGAGAGAGAGAGAGAGAGAGAGAGAGAGAGAGAGAGAGAGAGATTTTAAACAGGAAATCGCGTCAGATTACCTGATGAAAAAAAAGACCCTTGTAAAAATGTCTTATAATTATAAAGTCCATTGAGCAGATCACTGAATCGTTCAGCAGCTTTCAGTGCAAAGGATTATGAATGTATGCTCCGCCGTGTCAAAGTTCCATTCCTGCATCATTTCTGCATCATTTCATGATTAATACGCGTGAACAGTCTATTTATGGTCAGAACCACGTCTCTTTGCATTGCCCCCTTACGGCCACCGCCACACACCCTCCCTCTCCTCTCTCCCATTTCGGCCAGTTTTGACTACCCACAATTTAAACTGCATGGGCTTTATGCAAACAGAACCTTGGATGTTGTCTATGTATATCAGTTGCCAGGAGATTGGTTCCGCGTGACTTTCACTTTTTCTTGTTGCACGCATGTACGTCGTATGCATTCAGAGCGCTGACGTCCGTTTGTTTTTTCAGTTCTTGCATGTGTCCATGCATATGACCTATTCCAAATTTGATTCTTGTACAGTGTCTAATGGTGCTAATTATGTAAGACAAGGTCACTACGGCAATCAGAAGTGATGGTTGTGAACAAGCTGAATAACCATGGTTATTCATTGTCTTGCAGATAACAGTTCTGACTTGACCATTTGAAAGATTTGGGTTTTGATTAACTATAATCATTGGACCCTACCCCATGTGCCCCTGCGGAGAGGCAGAACAAGAGGCAGCCCACATCCTACAGGATCGCAGGAACCTCCAGCAACTGAGGAGTGAGACTTGGCCCAGGCCTCCAAGACAAGCTGTACGGACCTGTGGAGGCTCTGCAGAAGACCACCAGCTTCATCTCCAGAGCTGGAATCCAGAGCTGGAATCCAAGTGTAAAAGGCGATCGACAAGAAGAAAAAGATCATGAGCCGAAGAAGTAAAAATGTAGTTTTGTAATATCCAGCCAGTTGAAGAAGGCGCCAACTCGTCGGATTTTTCAATTGAATTTTGAATCGTGGTTGAAGCTAGTTACAAACCTCAAGGTTACGGTTAGACACGGGCATAACACTTCAAACCACTCGAGCTTTAGACATCGCCAAGAACCATGCTAAAGCAACCTTGTTAAAGTGATGAGTGGCATGTTTTATTTGTCAACTGTGAGGCGAACATACCTTACACACATCGCCGACGGAACACCGCTTTTAATGTGTTTAAAATCATATTGAAAATGCACCACCAAAATGGATGATAGCAAGCTTGTCCTACAACAAAGCAAGTAATTTTGTTCGCCTACAAGGACACTCATAAAACTACAACAGTACGTTATTTGACTGTTTCTCTTTTATGCCTGATCATAACTCGACGTCAGCGTCGTGTTGGTGTCTTGATTTTTAACTCATCACTTACGGTATAAATGAATTTCAAGTCCTGCTTTTTCATACCAAACTTTACGGGGAGTGTATATGTGTGTGTCTGCACGTAAACATCGCTGCTTTTGAATGTCTGCAAGCGAATTGACGGAACCTTGAATGAAACTAGGGGTACATACACTCAAACTCATGAATGAGAGAATGGTGGCTGAAGTGTGTAAGGATAAACATTGTGACACCAACGACACCGCCATTCAGCCTCAGCGGGAGAATAAGCCGCCGTTTCTTTAGCCAATTATGACTCATTTTTCTCGTCCTTTACAAAACCGCCTCGGTTCCTTCCGTTCAAAATGTTGACGCAAAAGGTTATAAACTTTTCAATGATGACTTCGCGAACTATAAGGGGCCGCTACCGTACGCCAGAAACCGTCGTGGTGCGGTTTTTAATATTTTATTTTTTATTGTTTTATAAATTCACTTTAAAGCGACCTTTCTGTTCAGAGAAAGCTTACAGTACTGATTCAATGTTGTTGTTTTTTTTAATTCAAAACTATATGTAGAAATACACTAGCGTGTGCAAAAGAACCAATTATTGAAGTTGCCAACGCCAGAATACCGTTCAGTGCGAAGCGTGCATGCACTGTTGAATAATTACCGTTGCATTAATTCGAAGAAAAAAATCACTCAGCACAGCAAACGTGTGTCCAAGAAGCGCACGTGACAACGTAGGATTGATTGGGGTGTGTACTTCAGATGGTTAAAAGCACAGTTGTTCCCGCGTAAACAAATTTAAATCATTTTTGTCATGCACTAAGACCATCCCTCCACTTGGACAAATATCAATAACCAACAGCCTGCCTGTGCAGAGCGGACATTTTCAAAGATGTTTTGTTACGTACGCCGAAGGCCTTTTGTGAAATTAATTAATCAAACTTGAAATCTTCGTCGACCTTGAATTTTGGCGGAACTTGATTCTTGGCGGTTTTGATGTTTTTGTGCTTTAGACTATAAAGTCAATTATTCTCCATGAGAAATATTCTCTAAAATACGATAAACAGTACATGATTTAACATTTTTTTTTTAGGCCTAAAAAAAAAATAACCCGACCTACCCTATTTTTAGGGGCCGACCCTATAACTTTTTATTACATTTGTAAAAAAACAAACAAACAAAAACAAGAAAACGAGTGCAGAAAACGCAATGAAAGCGAAAGCGCTCGAGTCGCACACTTATTTCCCTGTCAAGTAGGTTTAATTTGTACACATTAGAAAAAAAAATTAGAAAAAAAAGTGATTGCCTACCTTCTTACCCTATTTTTTTTGGCTATGTTACCGTAACCACACCTCTTTTTTTTTGGCCTTATCTTTCTATCCATACCAGGTACACATATAAACACTATTTCATTATAAAAAAACCCACCATGTTTGGCCTTCTGCTGAAAAGCTGTCTAAAATTCCATGACGACGTCGAAATTCCAGTTCTGCACTGGAAGCAGATATTTTAGGTACGTTCCAAAGTGGAGGGATGTTGAGATCTGATGTAAAAGCCAGGCCAGATCTGAGATGGAGAGACAAACTCTTTTCACAAGAAGGTCTGTACCTTTAACACGGAAAGGAAGGAATCTTTAAACTCAACAAGAAGAGTAACAAGTGTGTCTTGTCCCGGCCGGCGCCGCACCAGCAAGACACGAGGGTGAAGGGGGTTCACCAAGGCCGAGTTCGGAGGGCTTTAAGTACGGCCAGAGCGGTTACGTCGCACTAGTTGCGATATTTCGTGAGTTCAGCCGTCACTTTGTCCACTTCGTGTCTAATCAATTGTACATATCATAGCGAAAATGAAGAAGAAAAAAAAAAGGAAATCAGGCAACGGTACCTGAACGTCTTACATATTTTTAGTTGACGAAGGACATCACTGCATCGTTGCACCCTCAATAAGAATGAGGGGGTCCTGATTTGGCCTATTATGGTCCGCTGGACCCGAAAAGCAACAGCAAATAAATAAATAAGAATGAGCTTGTGCATAATTATTGCAGAAGTCTAAAATTTTCTTCACTGTCGAAACCGTTCTGACTTTGATATCCCATGAAAACAATAGAACTGTAGTATATGTCTAATCTGACAAATGATAGGCAACACTTCAGGTCAGTTTTAACATGACTTGCATGAAATGGTACGAAACTGAGGGAGCAACTACCGTGAGTCAGTTTTGGATGACCATGCCGAAGGTGCGTTCATCTCGGCTGTGGGATGGCTTTAGGAACAAAAGTTGTGAGTAAAGGTAATACATATTCAGCTGTCATTTTTGTTGTCTGAATGGCCTATGAATGTCGGAGTAACATGCTACGGCCGGTGACAATCAAGTTCGGTGTCCCAACCTAACTCTGTCGGCAAGCAATAAGACATGTACAGTTTGGTCCCTTGAAGATCAAATAAGGCTTCAGGAAAAAAGCTGAATTTCGAAGTGAAACTTTCTCATTTATCCACTAATTTGCTTCATTTGCAGAACACTAACGTGGTCCCCTCTGTCCGTCCCCAAACAGTCTTAAAAGACGAACTCCGGGAGATAACAAACCCTCTATAGATGTTGTACTGGTTGTGAAAGAATGAATGCTAAATTGCTTTTATTGAGGCAAGCATTGGAGACGTGCTCCTTGTCCGGATGTTTTAAACACACCCCTCGCAAGTGACTAGCCTTTAATTTCACGTGGGGAAGTTTCACTCAATAAGAGCAAGGGGAATCACTCTTTCACAACCCATACAAACCCGACAGAGTTATTTCAGAACATCGTCTATTTGCAACAGCTTCCTTTCATTTGGGACTCTAAACGAACGATTTTAGTAAAACTCCCCTTTGTCTGATCCGCGGCGATTGACGTGGTTACGCTTCTACGGGTAGGTGGCGCCATCCTGCGACAGTTTGCTTTCTCCATGAAGAAAGCAACCCGATTGTTTGTGGGTAAAACCTTAGAGACTCTTAACGTTACCTCACTAAATCTTACCTTACAATTCCTACGCTTGAAGAGTTAATCCACGCGTCGTCGTTGTAGGTGGCCTAGTTTGTTTTCTTGTTGCGTTTATTTCCTACACAAATCGGCTTCAGAGATAGCAGATAAGGCCTCACTCAGTTCGCCTTCCGGTTTACTCTGGGATACTCTGGCGTTCTTTTCAACGGAAGTAGATAAAGATCATAAACAAACTGTTCGCTTCTGCGCTGAACAAAGAGCATTATGTGCTTCATTGATTTAATTCTGTAAATTTTCTGCTTGCACAGATTCACAGTAACCTTCGCTTTTCAAGTGTAGGTCATTGGGTAGAAATTGTGTTTCTCTTCTACCCAGCGGCCCAGGAATATTCTACTGCTATCCTTGCAGTCGAATATCTTTCAACAGCCCACAAAGAAAACGGTTGTGGTGCCGACAAGTGTTTACACCATGTTTACAACTTGTTTACACGGTTTATAAACACGGCCCCTGAGAGATGGCTCAGTTCACTTCAGTCTGTCAGGTTTATTATGCTAACGGCACGAAAACGGCTGGATACCTGCATAAACCCAGCTCCCTCGGTGTATATATAATTATATACTATCAGGCCTGATAGATACACCGGGACCTTGAACTGCTATTATACAAAAGGGTGACACGGGTGCGTTTTCTCGGCTTTGTCGATATAACAAGAAATTCCTCCGAGGTAGGAAAAACACCCCCGTCCTTAGCATTCTCACTGCCACCAACTGAGCAGGCACTGCTAAGAAGTGTGGTTATTTCCCTTTGACCATTGAGACAGAGAGACAGAGAAACAGAGAGACAGAGAGACAGTCAGAAGTCAGAAGTCTGAAGTCTGAAGTCTGAAGTCAGAAGTCAGAAGTCAGAAGTCAGAAGTCAGAAGTCAGAAGTCTGAAGTGAGAAGTCAGAAGTCAGAAGTCTGAAGTCTGAAGTCTGAAGTCAGAAGTCAGAAGTCAGAAGTCTGAAGTCAGAAGTCAGAAGTCAGAAGTCAGAAGTCAGAAGTCAGAAGTCAGAAGTCAGAAGTCAGAAGTCAGAAGTCTGAAGTCTGAAGTCTGAAGTCTGAAGTCAGAAGTCAGAAGTCAGAAGTCAGAAGTCAGAAGTCTGAAGTCTGAAGTCAGAAGTCTGAAGTCTGAAGTCTGAAGTCTGAAGTCTGAAGTCAGAAGTCAGAAGTCAGAAGTCTGAAGTCTGAAGTCTGAAGTCTGAAGTCTGAAGTCAGAAGTCAGAAGTCAGAAGTCAGAAGTCTGAAGTCTGAAGTCTGAAGTCTGAAGTCTGAAGTCAGAAGTCAGAAGTCTGAAGTCTGAAGTCT
Source organism: Littorina saxatilis (assembly GCF_037325665.1). Taxonomy (NCBI): domain Eukaryota; kingdom Metazoa; phylum Mollusca; class Gastropoda; order Littorinimorpha; family Littorinidae; genus Littorina; species Littorina saxatilis. The sequence goes on along the minus strand of NW_027129534.1, from coordinate 57,219 downwards.
GAAGTCAGAAGTCAGAAGTCAGAAGTCAGAAGTCAGAAGTCTGAAGTCTGAAGTCTGAAGTCAGAAGTCAGAAGTCAGAAGTCAGAAGTCAGAAGTCTGAAGTCTGAAGTCTGAAGTCTGAAGTCAGAAGTCAGAAGTCAGAAGTCTGAAGTCTGAAGTCTGAAGTCTGAAGTCTGAAGTCTGAAGTCTGAAGTCAGAAGTCAGAAGTCAGAAGTCTGAAGTCAGAAGTCAGAAGTCAGAAGTCAGAAGTCAGAAGTCAGAATGTTTATTCGCGTAAAGGGTACGTCGAGGTTGGTGGCAGTGAGAATGGTTATTTCCCTTTGAGCATTAATATGTCACTCTTAATCTTAATCCACCAATAACTCCCTAACCGTGTGTTTGACTGGTCTCAGGAATGTATAGAACCTGTTCACCAAGTTTGGTGACGATCGGTCCGTTCATTCTTGAGATCTATATGCGAACACAAACAAACAAACAAACAAACAAACAAACACATCGAGTGAAACCTATACACACCCCTATACCGGGGGTGTAATTATAGGTAGGACTGACAGGTTCAAATGCAATGGCCACAGATCAGTTGTCTGTACGCATCCACATCTGGGTACGGCAAAGCTATAACCTATTCAGTTCAGAGACATCCTGCTTGCTGCCGCGTGGGCAGAGACAATGTTACTTCTTTATCTTCACCGCGCTGGCAGCAAAACCCCTCACGCGGAGGTGTTTTCAGGTTGTCCCGGAGATGTATTCGATGAATGAGTTCGACAGAACAACGCAGTGGTTAAGAAATAATACTTTAAAAAAAACAACAACATTTAAACCGTTCGATGAATGAGTTCGACAGAACAACGCAGTGGTTTAAGTAATAATAGTTAAACAAAAAACCCATTTTAACAGTACCCACGAAGGATGAAGTTAATTGTATCTTGATTTGGGCATTTATTCCTTTGGAATTGAGCAAAATGATTAGGAAATTTCACTGCATGTCTACCTGTTTGACTCTAAAAACGTGTTGCCAACGTTATTGATTCATGAGTTATCTTGGAACCTACACGGAACGAGTTTTATAACCTACATAAGCAGTACATGTTACCTGTAGTAATTTTCGATATTCATTTTAGAGTAACATTGATGAGATCTATTTTATGTATCTATATTTCTAATGCTGCCTTGGCTTGATACCGCCCTGATATGGCCCTTCGTGGTCGGCTGGGCGTTAAGCAAACAAACAAACAAACAAAGTTGGCTTGATGTTTGTAGCCTCGCTAACTTTTTTTTTAAAACTAACTGCCAATGAACTGTATTGGTAAGGATTGTAAGCTTAAGCTTTTACAGATTCATACTCAGTCTCACCAGAACAATTCACAGTGGCTGTAATGCTGCATGGGGAATAACATTTGTTCTTGTTCTCTTCTTGTTGTTAATCAAATAACAATTACACGGGCAGTTGGTATTATACTATAGTGTGGAACCGATCCCGGGCATATCAGGGGGAAATGAAGTTAGAAATGACAGATACACACTAGCCACGGAAAGCAAGCACCAAAAGGATGGCACCACAGGTATGTAAACCTTATGAAGAACATGTCACCGGCCGGTCAACAGGTACAACCAGACACACGGGGCATAGGTATAGACATACACTATGAATGGTATACACACAAAAGGGTTATACAGGTCTATGTAAGCACCTGGCACAATGAAGAGATGATAGGTATACACATCCAGTGCGATCACCTTCGACATGAAAAGCAAGATATAGGTGTATGGCTGTCGGATTGTAAACAGCGCCTTTATTAGGGAGGTTACGCTCAGGAAACGGGCACGACGCAGGCATCTGCTTTCCTTTCGTCTTTATTTGTGCCAAAACACAGTAAAAACAGTCAAGCAAAGCAAAATGTTGGTCATGATAATGCCACGCCTCCATGGTTTGGGATATTATGTTTCTTTTCGAAGTCACAAACGTAAGCGTCTCAGGTTCACGTCAACCTAAGGTCTTCGATTTTAAACATCTTAACTGTTTCTAACAGTACCTTGTGACCTGCACCTACGGACCTCTGTGTCGTGTTTACAATTTGCCAACAGCGCCACTGGAGCGTGGCGAACGCAGTCACCCGCGGAAAATGAGCTGACCGCAAATGGTTTGAAGTCTTGCCTTGCGCGTGTAGCGCCGTACGGTAATCAAAACGGCGTGTGACTTGAGTCCTTCACGCATGACGAGTTACGATATCCATACACCCATAAGTCGGGACACAGCCGTTCGGTTACGCTTAAAAATCAATTAAGCGTGAGACGTAAGATGAAGCACAAAGAGGATGGGTGGTGGGGTGGGGTTGGGTTGGTGGTTTTGGTGGTGTGTGTGTGTGTGTGTGTGTGTGTGTGTGTGTGTGTGTGTGTGTGTGTGTGTGCGCGTGCATGCGTTCATGCGTGCATGCGTGCATGCGAGAGTGTGTCTATGTGTGTGTGTGTGTGTGTGTGTGTGTGTGTGTGTGTGTGTGTGTGTGTGTTATTTATCTTGTTTCGCGTATGCAGAATAATGTATAACGGGAAGCAACTGTTTTCCTCAATGCCGTGCAAGGGAGCAAACTCACACACTTCTTGGACTGTCGGATCTCACGGAAACCCGGTGGCTTAATTATTGGTGGGGAATCCACGGCAGTCTACTGATTACCCGAAGCATTGGTAACATGACATGCCCAGGCCTTTTCTTGTTCTGATGACAACAGAATCTATACTGTTCAAAAAAAGAAACGCATAGCTTGTAATATTTGGTTAATTTAGTTATATGGCTACAAGGATATCCACCAAACTGCAGAAAATGTTTATCTGGTCGTCGACCTTTCGTCCATTGCCACAAGTGAGCTCTGCACGTGACGCATGCGTTATCAGTAGCTACAATGTCAAAATTGCTCATTTGGCATGACCACTCGTCATGCTTCAGTGTAATCTCGTGAAACTCGGGGAATATTGAGCTCTCACCATGTCTTCCAAAACCCATAAAAGCGGATTGTTCGCCACAAAGAAATCAGACGACAATTCAGCGACGAAAGATGGCCCGATTGAGCAGAGAAGACCGCCAAATTGCATTGGGTCGTTTACAAGCAGGCCAAAGTCAAAGTGCAATCGCCAGGCACTTCCACGTGTCCCAGAGCACCATCAGTAGACTGTGGGTCAGGTTTCAAGCCACTGGCTCCGTTGCTGACTTGCCACGAGCGGGAAGACCAAGGGCGACAACTGCTGCTCACGACCGCTTCATACGGCTCCGCCACCTCCGGAATCGTTTCCTGTCGGCCTCATCTTCTGTCCAGGCTCTCCCCGGGCCACACCGATTATCGGACCAGACCGTGCGGAACCGCCTGCATGAAGCTGGTTTGAGAGCTCGCAGACCTCACAGAGGAGCTGTCCTCACCCGCCGCCATCGCCAGAACCGAGTGCAGTGGGGCAACCAGCACCTTCGCTGGACCGTCCGGAATCACTGGAGACACGTGTGGTTCAGCGACGAGTCCTACTTCCTGCTCCAGCGACATGATGGTCGGAGGAGGGTCTACCGGAGAGTAAACGAACGTTACGCGCCCAACTGTGTGGATGAGGCACCCGTTCATGGTGGTAGAGGCGTCATGGTGTGGGGGGCGATCAATACCGCTGGAAGGAGCACCCTGGTGCACGTCCAAGGGCGCATAACTGCCCAGCGATACGTGGAGGAAATTCTGCGCCCACACGCCCTTCCTCTTCTGGCTGACCAGGATGCCATATTCCAGCAGGACAACGCTCGCCCGCACACAGCACGACTCACCACCCAGTTCCTCACCGACCACCATGTCCAGGTGCTTCCCTGGCCATCCATGTCGCCAGACATGAACCCGATAGAACACCTCTGGGATGAATTGGACAGACGTGTGCGCAGGCGAGAAGAAGCGCCGGCAAATCACCGCGATCTATTGCAGGCACTTCAGGAGGAGTGGGACACCATCCCACAGCAAGATATCCGGCATCTGATCCAGTCCATGCCCAGAAGGTGCCGGGCAGTTGTTGCTGCTCAAGGCAGTCACACCCCCTACTGACTTGACAGCCTCGGCACCCAATCGTATTGATTGACTGATTGATTTGAAGATGCAAATGAACTCTGTGTGCATTCAACTGTGTCCATACCAAATTTCAAACAAATAATCTAAATATTGGATTTTCTGTTAATTTTTTCGAAAAATAAAACAAATTTGGCAAGTAGCAACTATGCGTTTCTTTTTTTGAACAGTATAACAAACACGTACGCCTTTCCTGTCATCGTATCAGTGTAAGGGGCAAATTACACCTGCGCCGAGTCAGCGGCGCTGCATGCTGCGATAAGGGTTATGACGAGTACTGTGGCCTGTTTTCTTTTCACGCAACGTGTAGCGGGCTGGGAAAAAAATTACCTCATTAATCTGCAATGCGTCGTCTGTGCCGCTGACTCTGCGCAAGTGTAATTTGCCCCTAACTACGGTGACAGTCGCAGACTTAGTTGTGGTCTTACTAATTAGCCTACAATGACATTGGCAGGACACAATTTGGGAGGACTAGAGACACTGGGTGACAACGTCGAATTTGACACTACCGTAAGTGACACTTTAAAAGAACATTATCGTTCAGTGCATAGATCTACCCTATCATTCAACTATCGCTTCTTTTGGCTCACAGAAAGAGAAGCGCGATGACACTGGGCGCGAAGAGCGGAAGAGTTATTTTTCTTGACAGCCAAGAGGTCATTAGAAGATGACACCATTCTGAGAGATGACAATAAACTGGTTCTCAGTCTGATGTTGAAATTGTCAGCGCATGATCTTATTAACCTCACTTATGCAAAAGGCAAAGATGATGCTGTCTACTAGGTCTTGCAGTGCATATATCTCTATACTTCTTAATAAATGTGATGTATTTTATGTCTGTGATCGCCTGCCACTGCATGTCAATTTTTCTTGTTTTTATAAGGACAGTAAACATTTGAGTCTTGAGTCTTTGAGTCTCTATACGATTTCTAGATTGCAAGCGGAAGGTGAAAACATATGACTTGTACTGAATTTGTTATACACAGTCACACAAATTCTCAGTTGATCAAACAAAACAATGCATATTGATGGAAATCGTGTGAACAAAAGCAGATCGATAAACACCCTATTCATTCTGGAGGCGAAAAGAGGAAACAGAACAGATATAGGAAGCAAGATCCTACGATTGAGTAAGATTATGACATTCAGACAATGGCTTTTCCCCTGTTACTAATAGTCGCTTTTGCCTATAGTGTCTGTCATCTCACCGTTCGTGTGGTTTCTGAATAAGTTTAACAAACTTGAAGCAGGTTTAGTAATGGTTAACAGTACAAGTCCTTTGTTATAAGAAGAGAAGTGTGACATTTTCCCAAAGGGGGTCCGTCCGTTTCCCTTCAGCGACTGACCCAGGTAAATGTTCACCCAGTTCCGGCGACAAGTGACCATTGGGGTCAAAATAATGAGTTCGTAACCTCTTCCTATCGTTTCCTCCCAACAGCGTCTATAATATGGTCCCCTAAAGGAAGTCCTAGATGCCTCATCAGCCTCGAGCCTCCCCCTTCCCAGCCCTAAACTTATTTCGTTGGTTACAAGGTCGTCCATCCCCGCCTTCCCCTACTGACAAACAGAGAACAGGTCCAAGAACCCTCTTCCATGCCATCCTCTACGCCCTCTACAAACCAATCGCAAAACTCAATATTAAAATAATAACGAGCCCTTGAAACCTCATGTTCCACCCTGTCCTTGCCCCCCCCCCCCCCCCCTCCCCACCCCACCCCGCCCTCCTTCCTCTCCTCTCTGTCTAACGGCGACAAGGGTACTCCTACCCTCTCATCTTCTCTGCGGTCTTTCATCTTCAGTGTCGGAGCGTGAAAGTGGCCCCTTGACCAGTGGCTAGCGCGTGTCAACAGGGAGCATTGTGTTGACCACTCGCCTTACGCTGGACAACAGCTGGCCAACCCCGCTGACCCTCGCTCCCTTGACCCCTTCCTTGTCCCCCTGTCCAGGGATTTAGCGGCCTGGACGTTCTGCACTGGATGACCTTCTCGCCTTGGAGACCATTGGATCATGGTCAAACCGTTTTGTTTGTATTCTGACACCACCCCCTCCACCCAACTCCACTTTCCTCTGTTTCGCTGGGTTCCTCGTGGAGTCGAAACGTGTTTGGGTCAAAATCCGAAACCACACCGTTGTGTGTCATTTCGCTTTTGCGCTGCTTGCTTTTCGCATTTTCATGTTCTACACCTGATGACCTTCTTGCCTCGGACTTCTGGATCATGGTGAAGCCTCTCTGTTTACAATTTTGATAGCCCTCTCTCCCCCAACTTCTTCCTGTTTCGCTGGGTTTCTCGTAGAAGGGTATAATTATTGTTTCGAACTGACTGGGTCCAAATCCTTAACCGTATTGTAGTGTAATTTCTTTTTGTGTTCAAAACTGTCTGCGTGTGGTTTTGCGAAAGCTGTTATTATCCGAGTTTAAAGCTGTATCAGCATTTGTGTGTGACTTCAAATTACGGACCTTGCTGTGTTCTCGTACTGTTGTCTACCTTTTCTATGCCAACTTTTAAACTGCAATAGATGTCGTGAATTCTCCTTGGATTATTGTATCTTGGTCAAACTGCTTTGTTTGCAGTTTGACGGCCCTCTCTCTTGTGATGAGTTTCTCGCGTACGGTTCTGTTGTGGTTTCAGAAGATATTGCTTGTCAGTCTGGAGTCCGAACCTGCAACCACATTTGAGCAAAATGTCCATGTTACTGTTTTTGTCTTCTTATGCGTGTCGAAATGAGTTGATCATGGGCTTGAGTCCAAATCCGTATCCACATGTTTGCGTTCCAGTCTGTTTTGGTGTTGTTGTTTTTTTCTCAATCGGACCATCTGAGCCAATATCCGTATTAATACATCAGTACAATTCCTCGTTTTCTTTGTGTGTGTTGTAATTCACAAAGCTTATGATCTTTGGAGCACACTGAATGTTCAGCACTAGATGACCTTTTTGCCTTGGATAATGGTCAAACATCTTGTTTGCATACTGATTTAACCACATCTTCACACTTTCGCTGGGTTTCTTGTGTACGGGTTGAATGGATTCGAAAGGTGTCGAGTGCCTGGGTCAAAATCCGTAAATCACGTGTGCTTTTTCTCTCGGAAGTTGATAATCCTCTGAGTCCAAATCCATATCTTCAGTTTAGTGCGGTTTCTAATTACAGCATCACTCGTGTTATATCCCCCCCCCCCAGGTGATGATCGTGCGAGTCTAAAGCAGTATTTACATTGCATTATAATTCCCTTGTAAGGCTAATTCTATTTGTATTTTTGTCTCGTATCTCTGTGGCAATGGACGTTTTTGGAGTCTATCGAATTCGCATTGGACTCTTTATGTTTCAATGGGTTTCTTGTGTAAAGGTACAATGGTTTCGAAAGGTGGTGATTGTTTGGGTGAAAATCCGTACAGTATCCAGTGGTAGTGATATTTCCTGTTGTTCAGTCCTAAAAGCCATAACCGTATTTCTGTGTTTCTAAATCTTTGTCATTTTCGATAGAAGTCGACCATTTAAGCCGAACAATCCAGAATACTTCTGTCATTACAGTTGTACAAAATCACTCGAAAACCTGTCGCCGTGCGATCTGAAATCGCCATTCAAATTCGTTCGGGTGTTTTCCGTTCGTTCGTCGTTGTACACTTAAAAAAAAAAGATGATCATTTTTAGCTCGCTGGACGGTGTGTACCCCGGTGTCCGACATAAGCTCGAACGACAAAAGCTCGAACGACAAAATCTCGAACGACAAATGCTCGAATGGACAAATGCTCGACGCGACAAAAGCTCGACGCGACATATGCTCGAACGACAAATGCTCGAATGGACAAATGCTCGACGCTACAAAAGCTCGACGCGACATATGCTCGAACGACAGAAGCTCGACCGGACAAATGCTCGACGCGACAAAAGCTCGACGCGACATATGCTCGAACGACAGAAGCTCGACCGGACTATAGAATGATGCTGTCAAAACTACTTTGATAACGTCATATCTGAAACTGTTACGGTGATGTTGTTCTAGTTTCGAGCGACAAATTGACTAAATTTGTTTGATATCACGTTGTTGTTGTTGTTGTTTGTTGTTTGTTGTTGTTGTTGTTGTTGTTGTTGTTGTTGTTGTTCGAGCGACAAATTGACTAAATTTGTTTGATATCACGTTGTTGTTGTTGTTGTTGTTGTTGTTGTTGTTGTTGTTGTTGTTGTTGTTGTTGTTGTAAGCACGCTGCTGGATTTCGAGCGACAAATTGACTAATTTTGTGTGATATCACGTTGTTGGTTTAAACAAGTTTAACTTGATACTCACAGCAAGCAAACAAACAGTCGTCCATCTGCCCGTGCCGCTTACCTGAACCTTTCCTGAACAGTCAATCCCGGGCCAAACCAAAATAATAACATTGACAAATCTAAACCCCGACACGATCTTCCCCCTTCTTTTTTCTCTTCGTTCTTTTTTCTTCTATTCTCTCTCTCTCTCTCTCTCTCTCTCTCTCTCTCTCTCTCTCTCTCTCTCTCTCTCTCTCTCTCTCTCTCTCTCTCTCTCTCTCTCTCTCTCTCTCTTGCAGACAGATTTTAAAATAACACAAAATAAACAGACAGGCAAACTAACACCGAGAAGGACACGCACAGACACGCTCGATCTTTTGTCGCGTCGAGCTTATGTCCATTCGAGCTTTTATCGCATCGAGCTTTTGTCGCGTCGAGCTTTTGTCGCGTCGAGCATTTGTCCATTCGAGCATTTGTCGTTCGAGCATATGTCGCGTCGAGCTTTTGTCGCGTCGAGCATTTGTCCATTCGAGCATTTGTGGTTCGAGCATTTGTCACGTCGAGCTTTTGTCGCGTCGAGCATTTGTCCATTCGAGCATTTGTCGTTCGAGATTTTGTCGTTCGAGCTTTTGTCGTTCGAGCTTTTGTCGTTCGAGCTTATGTCATGTACCCGTGTACCCGATGACCTTCCCGTCTTGAACTATTGGACCGTGGTCAAACCGCTTTGTTTGCATTGTGATGTGACCCTCTCTCCCCGACCTTCTCACCCTGTTTTGCTGGGTTTCTTGCGTAAAGGTCTGGTGATTTCACAAGGTGTCGAATGTCTGAGCAATCCGCAACCATGTCTTAAGCCCCTTTCACACTTCCGCAAACAAGACTGCGGATAGCTGCGGACGGCACTCCGCCGCTATCCGTGTGAGTAACGCAGAAGCAGTCCGCAGATGTCCGCCGTGGTCCGCAAAGACCGCAGAAGACCGCAATAGTCCGCGCAGAAGGTCGGAAAAAATCAAACTGGTTTAATATTTGGCTGCGGACACTGGCGGGGACAATTGGCCGTGTAGAGAACGCAGTCAGTCCGCAGAGCACGCGTTGCCCCCGCAGAGCACGCGTTGCCTCCGCAGAGCACGTATTAGCAACGTGATGTGTCCGCAGCCGTCCGCAAGGTGTGTTTAGTTGGCGTTTGTGTTGCGGTTAGCTGCGTGTTAGTTGCGGTTGTCTGCGTTTGTGGCACGTTCACTCAGCGGACTCAGTCGTCACGAATAATAGCACATGGTTTAAGTATACGTGTGCATCTGCGGTTGACTGGCGGTCTGAACACGTGTTGACAGCGGTCTTCGCGGACTACTTGCGCAATGCCGCGGATAACGACGTTCCACCGACGTTCCCTTGCGTACTTATGGCGGTGCTCTGCGGTCTTCCAGCCATTCAAACGACCGCGGCGGACCACAACACTAAAGTCTTCATCATGACCAGAAGACGCAGAGGACGTGGCTCAATGTCTGGCAGATGTGCATTTTTTCTATACGATCCTGGGATGAACTCATGGCTGGCTGGCTGATCATGGTCCACTAAAGTAACGTCCAGGGTGCATCTTCTGAACTCTGCTCTGTAATATACTACAGTAGACAGCAGTATATACCAGTAGATAACAGCAGATATTGAGCAGGTCCAATATAAACACCTCACAAAAAGAAAGTTCCCCCCTTATATTCAGCAGATGAGTAATCGTAGGTAGCACTCAGTAGTTGCAGTGAACGAAATCCCCAGGATTCTGGCCCTTGAAATATCCCGAACTTGCCCATCCGTGACGTTCCGCAGCGATTTCTCGGCCCGCGGACGCCACATTTTACGGCGTCAAACCGCCAAAACCACGTATTACCCGCGCAAAGTCGGCGTAAAACCGCGATCGTCCGCTGCGATCCGCAATGTCCGCACTTGACACGGCGTCTGCACGCCCACTGAATGCAGCTATCTGTTGACAGACCGCCGCCATCCGCCAACAACTGCTGTGGATCCGCGGTGTTATCCGCCATCAATTCGCAGCGAATCTGCGTTCAACACGGCGACAGCACGCAATCAAAACGTAGCTGTCCGCGTTTCACACGTGCACCGTTGTTTATCTTCACGTTCGCAGTATTTTTCCTGCGGATGTTCGCGGATCGCCGTCCGCAGCTATCCGCAGTCTTGTTTGAAAGGGGCTTTAGTGTAATAGAAGATTTTCGGAAATAACTCAGTGTAATAGAAGATTTTCGGAAATAACTCCGTCGGGTTTGTATGGGCTGTGAAAGAGTGAACACCCTTGCTTTTTCTTCGGACAAATAAATCCACACGTGCTCCTGTCCACGTGTTTCCGACACACCCCTCGCTAGTGATTGCCCCTCCAATGTTTGTCCGAGTAAAAAGCAAGGGCATTCACTCTTTCACAACCCATACAAACCCGACAGAGTTATTTTCGGAATTCGTCTATTGTCCATTCACTTTTGTGGCGTTTCACATCTTTTTCCTCTGGAACAATGTAGATTTTTTGTATCTGCATGGATTGGGTACAAATCCGTATCAGCTTTTATGGGCAATTTCCTTCTTATGCGACTGCTATTGAGTTCGAATCCAGATCCAAATATCGTTGGAATCTTCTTTCCACGACTAAATCTTCTGGTGTTTTAGTCTTTTTCGTGTACCCATATTTGAGTGTAATTGTCTTATTTTCCCCCGTATGTTTTCTTCTTTAGTGAAAGGTTTGATCACCGCGGAGTCCAAATTCTGTTGAAAGAAGATGACAATGATAGCCCAGATCCGTGTTCATTATTCGGTGTGATTTCCTCCGTTTCTTTTTTGGGGCCCGGTAGCTCAGTTGGTAGAGCACTGAACTTGTGATCCGCGGGTCACAGATTCGAATCCGGGCGGTATCCATGTTCCACCCCCGTGTCACCACTGTGGCACGTAAATGACCTCGGTCATTCTGCCATAAGAGCAGGTGGCTGATTACACCTAATTACGCACATACCTGGGTAGCGCGACTCTGTAGCTGATATCTATCCATTGGGAGGAAGCGACCCGAATTTCCCAGCGAAGGTACAATACAGTAATGAAATGAAATGAAAAATAATGTTCATGTATTTTTCAAAAAGTGTTTATTGTCGAAGCTCGGTTTATGTCCTGCACTCTGTCACCCTCTCACCTTGGACAAAAGGATCATGGTCAACCCGCTCTGTTTGCATTTTGGTGTGACCTTCTCCCCTTCCCCTGTTCTGCTTAGCTTTCCTCGTGTTACTGCCCATAGCTTAAAGAAAGTCATTGTCCAAATTCGTAGCCACATTATTTTTGGCTGTTTTCTGTTTCTATATTTTTTTGGCTTTGGTTTTGTTTGTGTTTGTTTGCTTGAGTGTTTGTTTCTTTGCCAATTTGTTAGTTTGTGTGTTTCCTTGTTTGTTCGTTAGTTTGGTGCAACAACGTTCATGGACTTAAAAATCAACTCTTTTCTAATTGGGCAGTGACAAAGAAAGTAGGCGGAAACAAATCGTGAAAAAGGAACTCTTCCTTCCCTTTCTACTTCCCCTCTTCGCCCCGAACCCACCCGTACCTGAAGACATGACTCAGTTATACAATCGCTTTTGTGCGACACAAAAGATCTGACCACGACAACAACATTTTGTACGAACAACCGAGTTCCCCTAATGGGTCCCTCGTGAAGCCCTGGGCATCATTTCTTTTTTGTGCGCGCTCCCATTAGACTTTTGACCACTGGTCATTCTCACGGACATTTGCAAACCCCGACAGACCCTTTACGTCAACGCAGTCCCATTAACCTGGAAAGATGGTGACAGATGGTATGAGAGGGATTTTCTTCAATGAAAAGAAGAGATTATACGGCTCACTTTCAAAGTGTACTAGCTAGGAAAGGACACTACTTCTTGGGGAAGGTGATGCGCGTTTGAAAGACCAGTTCGGAACCTGAAGTGACGTACACTGTCTTCGTCGAAGCAATACTTCGTTTGCATGGACATTAATTTGTTCGAATCGAGCTTGTTTTTGTTCGCGCTCTCTATTTCTCTCTGTGTCTCTCTTTCGCTCGCTGTGTGTGTGTGTGTGTGTGTGTACACAGATGTTTAGAGGGGGCCTTCTCACGGGGAAACAGGACATTACCTCAGCTTTATATTTTACTCGCAGCTTCGTCTCACTGTCCGGCCTGACAATACAGTACAAGAAACTAAGTCCATCTCACGATGAACACGAGCCGAAATCATATGCACTCGACTTATGAAATAGAAAGAAATCAAATAATTTCTTCTGATAATGGTTTCAATTTGATCAGTAAGTGAGAAGTGTGTCCAATCAATTTCTGTGTCAAAACGAGAACGTTTCTCAGAAAATGAATCTTTAAATGTTTTAAACATGGTGCAAGTAATTCACTCTCAGAATAATGTGGATATAACAGCATGAGCATACAAAAGAAATTGTCCTCACTAAGTGCTGGAAAAGATGGAAATCTTAAAATGCAAGCAGTTGTTCGCTTTTTTAACCATTTATCAAAGGTAGGGATGTAAATTCTCTGAAGTCTGAATTTGTTGGAAGAAATGGTTTGTTGTGGAGCTGGACATACTTCAAACCAGGAAGCAAAGAAGAACAAACTCCTGTGCTTGAGTTCAATTGGCCTGTGTCGGTAATAGTCCACAATGTTGTTCACAAATATGTCAGTGCTCTCATCCAATAAGTTGTCCAATTCTAATTTGGTTTTCAGACGCTTGAAGCGTTTTTCTTCAACTCTTGTGTTCACATATATAATTTTTCTGCTAGACTTGACTAAGTAAAAGTTGCCAAGACGATATGAAGCTTCTTGGCTACTCATTCTGCGATGTTGTAACAAACAGTTACCAATCTTCATCAGTCGTTGAAACGTTGAAACTGATTCAATCTGGTCTGACATCTCTTGAATATTTTAAGCTTCCCCAATGCATTTTTCAAGTCATCAGGCTCAGATTTGCATATGTATGCACAAACATAATAAGCAGCACTTTCAGCATTGCAAATAAGTTGAATATCCATGTTCGCTCTCCAGTGTCTTAAAATGACAGGATTGTAAGCATTGACATATCGGGCCTGTGGTGAACGTTTGCTTTCATAAAACTTGCCCTTGGAATCATCATTGATTTCAAAGTTTGTGTTTATTTTTGTTTCTGAAGAAGTTTGTTTTGGAAAGCCAAATCGACAACTGGTTTTAAAATGTGAACTGCAGTAAGATGTATGAGAATGAATTTGAACTCTTTCAACCAATTTGAATAGTTCTGCATCGTCATTGTCAGGAAAATCTGTCACAATACACTTTTTAATGTAATCAATCAAAAAGGCTTTGGTTGTTTCATCCACATTTTGGGGAAAGTCATCAATCCATAAAAACATGTGAATGTGGGGACTACCACGATTTTGGAATTCCACACGATGAAAATAGTCAACAACTTTCCCCAGTGGTTCAGAAGGTCCTAAGATAATATGTTTCATGAGGTTTTGAAATCGACGATCAAAATGTACTGCACTCATAAAAGGATCTTGGATGACAGTTTTTGCAAAAGAAGATTTTGAAGAAGCATCCTCATAAGAAACATTCTTTGCTGTCATTTCAACTTCAGGCCAATGAAGATCATCAGCAGATAATGTCATAAACAGTGTTGGTGGTCCCAAACTACCAAACATGGCAAGCAAATCATACAGTTTATTGCGAAAATATGCAGCCGTTCCTGGTATACTTTTCATGAACATGTATGAAGTATCATGCAATGAGATGTTACGATTTCTAGCATCTTTGGCACACACTCTGTTATTATTTCCAGTCGCAAAAGGAGATGTAATTTTCATGTACACAGAAGCTGCTTGTTTCAGAAGAAGTTCATCAAATGCGACAGCTGATTGAAGAAGATACATCATGTCTGTTCTGAATCGGTTGTCTTTGTTGTACACTCTATTTGGTAGGTACATAGATAACATTATTTTAGTTTGTCTCGGATGATTAAAACCATTGTTTCCTTTCGGAAATAACCAGGGAAAAGCCATTTCCTCTCCCAGTTCAATTTCATACATATATATACTCACAGGAGAATGTTTAGATCTGTGAACATGCAATGTTGACAATACATCTTCATCTTGATTAGACTTTGAGTTTGATTGAAATGCTGAGTTATCAACAGGAACCATGACTTCATGCTGTGTTTCTTCAAAGTTGTTTTCAAAATCGGTATCATGACTACCATCATGTAACTTGTCAGTTGAAAGCAAAGTAATTCTGTAAGCCTGCCACTTATTTATAAAAAGAAACGTTTGATACTTTTACCAAACAGTTAGTATAATGCACGCTCTACCTGTATTCGTCTTTAAATTCTGCAAGACTGAAGCGAAAGAGGTCTGTCTCAGTTTTGTGGTCAGTTTGTTGTGTACATTTACACACGCACAACGAACAACACATGCACAGGCCCGGGGGAAGCTCTCCTTTCTTATGTCCGACCATAGACGTATACATGTAGTTTACATGTTTATTAGTCATCTATGTAATTGATTACGTGTATGATATGACGGAGAGTCGCATCGGTTTGATGCCGTGAACCCAACCGTGGCTGTGGCTGTCGTTTGAAGTAGCCTACTTCTTTATAAAGATTCATTTACATTCTACTTCTGACCAAGGCATATTTGGTACTACTGAATCCTTGTTGCGTGTAGTTTTACGTGGCACGTTGCCCAAAGTTGTATTCTTGAGGAGCATAAAATAAAACGTGTTACAAAGTTATCTCAAAACTCTGCAGTGACTGCTCGCGCAGCAGGTCAGCTAATTATAGCACGCAGCCCCCACAGACAGCTCCCGAGCCGAGACCATATGACTCGCCGCTCCTGCGGCTCGTCAATAAGACAGTGTGATCGACAAGAAGAAGAAGATCTCGCAGCGGACACTGGTCGGGATATTAGTTCTGGCCAGCTTGACCCCAGAGAAATTCGTTGGTCAAGTAAAACTCATTTATTTTTAAACGCGCTGTTCTCGCAAACAAAATTCCCGAATACAACAACAACAACAACAACAACAACAACAACAATAATAACACCAACAACAACAACAACAACAACGACTACGACGACGACAGTGACAAGAATAACAAGAACCGGGCAAGAAGAAGAAGAACAACAACAAAAACAACATCAACAACGACGACGACAATCGTAAAAAGTACAACAACAACAACAACAACAACAACAACAACAACAACAGTGTGAAAGCGAGCGTGCATGGGTTTCTCGAACAACAACAACAACAACAACAACAACAACAACAACAACAACAACAACAGTGTGAAAGCGAGCGTGCATGCGTTTCTCGCGCCGCTAGCCACTCTGTCAGTCACATGACAATAAACAACCCCGCAGTGTTGGGGCGCGAGTCGGAGGTGACATTGAGGTCATCACAAATAAATCATGAGCTTATTACTTACAACATAATTCCCCTATTTTCCCCTCCTCCCATTTATCTTGGAGTATGTGAACTCGCGCTGTACTCATCTGTACTCATTACAGACGACAAAGTGTACGTGTCAGTTGCTGAGTTGAATGGGTCACCCAGTCAGTATACCGAAAGGCTAGGGTATAATGTTGTACTCCGCGGCTGTTGTTGGACCATATTAAAGAATCAAGACTGGTTAGGCCCTCATTCCTGCCGGGTTAATATGACTCCCATAACGAAATCAATGTAACAAAGGAAATGTCACGTCAATGCGAAAAGCAAGTGAACCTGTACGATATTGCATTGGCTTAACATGCTAAAAAAAAAACAACTAAGTCTGGCTTCATTACGCGGCAAAGCCTGAGCCGGAGTGAACGATGTTACTGAACGTTCACATCTATCTCTGGCATCCCGTGTCGATAAGGTTTAAGAGCTGACAAACAAATAATTCGGAAGTATCAGCTAGTCTCGAAGATGAATAGATGCATTGCATCTCGAGGAGCTTTTTAGGTCGAACCCGCAGGTATTGTTTGTACATGTATTAATTAACATTCTCAACTAAGTATTTGGAATGTGTCCGCCATCGTGTTTACTTCTGTCACATTTCACCTGGGATTCGGTACTATAAGCATTATGCTCAAGAAAGAATCCTCAATGCTAGATATTGTACATATGTCACGATATTAAAATTAAATAAATTAAGTGGTGTTTTTTTTTAAACCAAGCGCACGTAGCACTTTGTTGTTGTTTTATTTTTTTCTTATCACAGTAGCACTAGCAGTCTCTGATTCATCAATTAAAGTCTTCGTAAATGTCTGATCGGAAACGTCTTTAAAACTACAACGAAAATGCGGATCAAGAGATACAGGGTTGGCCATTGTAGGTCCTGTCAGGAGGAAAATGCCTTTAAAACACAGTCCAGGGGCCAAACGAGTGCTAAGTAACTGGCCGTACCGTGTAGACATGGTGTTGTGGACACAGTGACCGTTGGTCAAACACGTCTGACCACTGGCGGACCTCCGCTTCCCCAGTGCGCTGACCAGCGGCCCTTGGTCACGTCACAGGTAGCGTGATCCTCCGCCTGGTCACGTTGATTGCTGTCCACCGGGCTGCTGTCACGACCGGCCCTCAGGCCACTCGGGCGCCGGTCAACGGGGAGTAGACTGACCCCTCACTATTGTGATCTAGAGTCTACAGCGGAAGTTAGGACGTGACGTTACGACCCGGCGCCAGTTTCGGTTCGTTCGTGTTTGTTTGTTTTATGCTGTCGTACTTGTTTTACACTCCCTGAGGCTAGGAGTATAAATACAGCAAAAACTCCGTTTTTAAAACCTTCTGTTTTAAGCCCCCTTTTGTTTCAAGACTTCGCATCCAAGACTTTGACTTCATGAAGTCTGTAAATGTACCTTTATCTTACGACTCCCTCCTTGACACAACCTCATTTTCTCAGATCTTAAATTCTTTGGAGGTTTATCTTTTC
This sequence comes from Littorina saxatilis, assembly GCF_037325665.1. Classification (NCBI taxonomy): domain Eukaryota; kingdom Metazoa; phylum Mollusca; class Gastropoda; order Littorinimorpha; family Littorinidae; genus Littorina; species Littorina saxatilis. Next base: position 39,941 of record NW_027129534.1, on the reverse strand, counting down.
TTATGTACAGTCGCTTTAGAAAACTGTCAAGAGTATGTTCCTGTAATGACAAGAGCTGTGGACGAATTGTGAATTAGGTGTGTGTGTGTGTGTGTGTGTGTGTGTGTGTGTGTGTGTGGGGGGGGGGGGGGGGGGGGGGGTCAGTCGTTCTGGTATATTATTCATTGCCGACACATTGAGAGATAGAGCTTGTGATGAAATAATTGAGACTGATGAGGCCCTCAAGGTTTACACGACGTAATTAGTACGAATTAAGTCATCCTACCTATAACTGTACCTTTAGGACGTGTTTAAAGCGCTGTGGATTAGAGTTATCTCTCCTCCCCGGCGAATCCGGAAGTTACGACACAAATTTGTTATGCAGCCTGAAGCAAGGATAATTACGTTAGGCTAAACGTCCTGAGTCGTACTTCGGACATTTAGTTGTAGACGCTTGTTTTCACAATGGAGTTGCCAAAATGAACTGATTTAGGGAGAAGTGTTAAGTAACTTGGCATTACAGATTACCGGCTTTTGCAGATAAGGGGTTACGACTGGTTCACATACATCTTCGCGCGTACGCATGCATTTGCCTTTAATCAAAGTAGTTGAATGACAGCCAACACAATCCAAACAAAATAGTTTGAGTTTTTGTTTTTTAATAGAGCACACTCGAAAATCAACAAATATTTTGAATTTAACGCCAGTTGAACGACGGAGGCTTTCAGAGCCAGAACGAAGACGCCCCTATATTCTGTTTTTCAGATTTGTCTACACAGTTACCTGATTACTTTTTTTCTTTATTTTGTATGGACAAAACCATTTAGAAAACATCTTTTTAGGGCGGCAATGGGCTCCGTTCCCTTTAATCTTTGCAACCGGGAGCAGCGCACGAGCCAGTGTTTTACAAAACAATTCAGTGATGAGTGAGCGAAAGGGAGAGAAACAGAAAGCTTGAAAATGGCAGGCTGTTATCTCCCTTTGTCAATGCCAGCGCCGTCCCGTCATGCGTCTCGGTTTCCGGTCAACAGGTGCAGATCTCTTTACGAGTGGTTTGGGAGGTGATGAATACGACGCCATTTTTTTCTGCCAAAACAAAAAGAAAAAACAAGAAAGTGATGTTGGTTTCCTTCATGTAAGTGATTTTCAGTGCTGTTAATTACACGTTCCTGGCATAATTATTTACAATGATCGAACATATCATATCGCGTAATCAGCAGCGTAGAAATGAATTGATATAATTACCAGAACAGAATCACGAAAGACAGATCGATGTACAGACAGACGAACACCAGGCACGAATACATGCATGCGAGTTTTTGCTCCAGTTTATCATACTTCACGTTACACAACCACCATCGAGCCCCCCCCCCCCCCTTTCCCCTACTTCCCCCACCGTCCCCCCTTCTCTTAGCTTCTCTATTCAGCCCCCGAATAAAATGACAAAAAGGCTAAACAAAACAAAAAAGGCTGAAAACAGCAATAGTTAGAAAAAGAGCAGAAAAAGCAGCAACTTCTCCCACCATGTCGGTGCACAATACGGGTCTGGCAAAGTGATTGGTGTCGCGAGCCAAAGGGAGATAACAAGGGCAAAGCGTGCGCTGGCAAGACAAGCAAACAATTCAAGAGCAAAAATAATAATGCCAAAACTCGGCGGCAGCGAAACGAAGACCGATGATGATGAAACCTGTTCAGTCGTTTAACGTGTCAGAGGATCTTTTCAAATTGGTTTGCACCGTTTGCTTGGGTGGAGAGACTCTGAGAGGGACAGAAGCAGAGAACTCGTGCAAGAACACCAGTTGAGTTTTACCTAATAACCCGAAAGAATTGCAATTCTAACACAACGATTACACTTTGAGGTAATGATGTTCCTTTCACCACAAACGATTACATACATAGAAAGGGAGGTAACGAGGTACCTTTCATCACAAACGATTAAACATACAAAGGGGGGCAATGATGTACCTTTCAGAAAAAGCTCTTTGCCCGATTGAATACAATATTTCACGCTTCGCGGGGGCCATGCAGTCTATTTCAATAGCAATTTCATTTTAAGTTCATTTTTATGTAAGTGTTATTATTGACTTTACTTGGATAACCTTACTTTTTTTAACATGTTGAATGTTTTTTTTGTCAAACGTTTTATTTGAATTTATTTTCCTTCTTGATTTTGCTTGGTATTTTGTGATCATCGGTGACAAAAAACTTACAGATAGTACACCTAAGGAACGTTTTTTGACGATTTATACCTAACAAGAAAACTGTCTCAAATCGTCCCAAGAGCTTACAGTTCAGGTATGGGGTTGTAATTATGTGAAAACATGAATAAATGTTTTGAGCAAGTATTTCATGCGCTATTCCTAAAGTCTAATAGAAATACAGATTTGAAATTGAGCCGAGAGCTATGGAGTTCGTTTTGGGAGTTGAATTAATGACTATACACACGAGGAAGGTCTTAGAATTAGTGTTTGTCAAAACAGTTTGAGCGTTTTATTTTTCAAATCTGAATGCTGTGTTTGGTAGTCATTGAAGACCTTGATATTCTCCAACCGACATTCGGTTTGTTTATGTTATGCGTGAGTAAGCTATAGACTGTAGGTTTGACGTCCTCAATCTAACGGTCTTGATCTAATTTGACGAATGGGTATCTTTGAAAACCAAATAAATAATGATGACGACCGGAAGTCCGGACAGGGCGAAGCAAACCGCTCGCTGATTAACATTTATTTGATTATTTGTCATAGTTTTGGAGCAGTTATGAGCAAATCATTGCAGGTGTTTCTAAATTACTGTACACAGAGAATGTCCTTTGTCCTTGAACTTTTTAAGGTCCAAATCGTCAGAAAACTTTCCAAAATAGCGCCTTCGGTATACTATCTTTAAAAAGTTATAGGGATATTCGCTGCACTGTAATTTAGAAACACCTGCAATGATTTGCTCAAAACTGCTCCGAAACTATGCTAAATAATTAAATGAATTTTAATCAGCAAGCGGTTTGCTTCGCCCAGCTCTCGCGTCCGTCATCATATTTGATTTCGTTCTCATGAGATATACCAATTCGTCAAAGCAGATTGAGACCGTTGGATTGAGGAAGTCAAACCTACAGCTTACGCATGCAAATTATGTGCCATACAGGGCTAAAACGCTTTGCATAACAGACATAAACACACTGCCCGTTGGAGAATATCACGGTCTGAAATGACTACCAAATAAAACACAGCACTCAGATTTGAAAAAACGGACGCTCAAATACTAATGGTAAGACCTTCCTCGTGTGTGTTGTCATCTATTCAACTCCCAAAACGAACTCATGTAGCTCTCGGCTTAATTTCAAATATGTTTCTCTAGAAACAGCGCATGAAATACTCAGGGTCGAAAGGTAGGACGAAAATTATGACTGGCGCAAAAAGGCGTCACAATGAGAATTACAGTCTGGGATCCCCACTGAAAACACAGCCGTTCTCAATTAGAGTAACCCAGCGCTCAAACGTTTATTTTCAGGTATTCCTGATGCGTGTTCACATAATTACAGCCCACAACCTGAACAGTACAAATGTACGAGTGACGGTTTACTTGTTAGACATTATCACTTTAAATCCTTTCGCAAAGTGCAAGCGCGTAGAGTTCAACTGTTGCTTCAGACAAATAAACGCTCACGACTTGTAGCTGTAAAAGAACATTAAAACAATAACTCGTCTAACAACAGACAACTTATTTTAACCCACTATTTATTCTTATTTCATGTTATTTTTTCTTTATAAATTTCATTTTTATTTCATTATTTTGTTGTTGTTGTAACTTGTAAGCCATAATAAGCAGTTGGTATAAAAGAAATATGTGAATACATTACTAATTCCTTAAATATCGACAACACAATCTGTGCACAATGTTGTGTGTCACTTTTTTTGCAGATATACTATTTTATATTGCGATGTTTGACTTTTAAACTTACAAGTATCTCAAAAAAAAAGAAAAAAGAAGAATGTTGAAATAAGAGTTCCTCGGGCATTCTACATTTAACATCCGACATTCCGAAGATTAAAAAATATAACTAATGACGTTCACTGCTGGCTTTCCTATCAACACAGCCAATTGCAAGGGCTACATTTTTTGTCATCTTTTGTTTTGGCTTTGAAAGCTGTAATGTAGAAAACAGGAACTCAGAGTCTATCTTCGCCATCTTAGTTGAGAAATAATAAAGGTTGGTAAAAAATATCCGAAAACAATTTAGCGCATAATGGAGTTTTATGTGGCACATTCTTCGCTACTCATCCTAAGCGAAATGACTTTGCGTTTGCTGAGTGAAAAACAAACAGTTGTATAAAGCCGACTCAAAAATAAATTTGGCCTCGAGGTGTGTGTGTACGTACGCAGACAGTCGGACACACAAGAAGACAGACAGACAGACACACACACACACACACACCAGCCCACTCACACACACACACACACACACACACACATACACACACACACACACACATACACACACACACACACACACACACACACACACACATGACACACACACACACACACACACACACAGAGGACACATACATAAACGAAACCGCTAATGTATTTAAAAACTTTTAGTTACAAAAATTCATCATCAAAAACAACAACCATTTGCTTTTAAGAGTACGCTCATAAGCCTAGCTTGTTGTGCTCCATGTTCCTTATTTCATGTATTCGGCAATATTCCAATGAAATTTACTGAATAAACTTGTTTAAATCAAAAACAACAACGGCAATGAAACAGGCATGGCAATGGCGACAAAGGCGATGCTGACGACGAAGATGATGATGCTGCTTTCATTCACAGCGTGACTACTGTTACCACCACAGCTGCCGATAACAACAGCATGGATGACCGTGGCCGTATCTGGGACTGACAGTAGGCCCTATTGACATTTAAGTTTCTATTATCTTCAACACAAAAACTACCATACAAAAATGGTGCCGAGACTAAGAGCAATACATGCGACGAACGAATTGTCAGACATAGGTGAATAAAGCCAGCCTGACTTGTGTGTCAGCAAAGATGAACATCAACGACAAATCGTCCTACCAATAAATATTATCTTCATAACCACAGACAGACACACGCACGCTATGTTCTCTTTGCACCTTCCAGCCCAGAGTTCACGATCCAGAGTTGAACCAGTACAGAGCACTAAAGCGCACTGGAAAGGAAAAATGGTTCACCAGCCGTACGGTTGTAGTCTGTTGGAGTCAATCGCCTTGAGCAATATTTTCTCAACTTTCTCCCCATCACAAAGGGATTTGGGGTCCATAGTGCTTGGAGCTAAGCTGAAGCAGCCAAGCGGTAGCAATGTGGTGCTAGGGAGCGAGGGCATACAGTGCGGAAGACTTTGCAACTGACACGCGCCATTGGAACGGCTTGTCTGGGACAGGGGGAAGACTGTTATGATGGGCATCGTATTTCATCGGAAGCTGTTTGAATCTTTGTCCGTGGCTCTATCTCCTTTAACAAGACATCAGTACAGTGGAACCCCCCTTTTAAGGCTCCCCAATGTAAGACTCCCACTTTTTAGGACCCTGTTTTCTCAGATATGCTGCTGAAAACCCCCTCCCATTCTAAGAGGGGTTCACTAGTCCGAGGGTCCACTAGTTCGAGGGTTCACTAGTCCGAGGGTCCACTAGTTCGAGGGTTCACTAGTCCGAGGGTTCACTATAGACGCTTGAACAAAGGATATTCAATTTGATTTGTTTTTATTTTGTGTGTGTATGTGTGCGTGGATGTGCGTGTGCGTGCGTGCGTGTGTTTTTCACTGCTGTGGGAACCAAATCGAAGAATATTCTCATAAAAACACTGAGTTGTTTTCATTCAAAAAGATAATGTGGTGTTTTATATTTTGACTGAAGAAATCTCAGACTATTTCCCCCAAGAAACTTAGTTATTTATATTTTGACTGAAGAAAGGATATTACATTTATCAGGATACCGCCCCGACTGGACAATTACGTGATCGAACTGCCTACAGTTTTTAGTCATATATTATTATATAGCACCTCGGGTTTCCTTTTGCCCGTGAGGGTCAATTAGTTATCCCACCGACCTGAATTATGGAGAGGATCGAGCCTGGGTTGTACTACAGTCTCACACATAATTTCATTGAAATCGGTTCTCAAACATCGAATATCTATTTGCAGACAGACAGACAGACAGACAAACAGACAGACAGACAGAGAGACAGACAGACAGACACACAGACACACAGACACACACACACACACACACACACACACACATAGGTGGTTTTACAGTCATTTGGGGTCGGCTGTGTATCAAAATGCCATCTTGCTCAAAACACAGGCATTTGGGGTCTCTTTTGTTTTAAGTGTTAGAAAGTTTCTTAAAACTTCAATGAGCGTTAAATGCCATTTTAAAGTGTGAAAACTCATTTCAGGAGGTTATTACATAAAATGCAACCTCCAGCGTGATTTTTAGAAAAACAGACATTTGGGGACGATGTTTGCTGTACAGCAGTGAAATGGGGACGTATGTGTACAAAAAGTGCAGAGCTAGAATTATGTTATCGGTGCTATGAATGTTTTAGGTGTTAGAAAGTTTGTTAAAACTTCAATGAGCGTTAAATGCCATTCTAAAGTGTCAAAACTCATTTCAGGAGGTTATTACATAAAATGCAACCTCCAGCGTGATCTTTTAGAAACAAACAGGTATTTGGGGACGATGTTTGCTGACAAGCAGTGAAATGGGGACGTCCAAAAGTGCAGAGCTCCCGCAGAGCTATATGAATGGTTTCATCACATACATGGCGCTAGGCGACATATGTTGTGAAAAATTTTACAAATCACGTTTTTGCGCCCGATATTTTTTTGTCATCTCCAAAGTCAAGGGACAAACACGAAATTCCTTGACTTTTGGGGTAGCGCGACTCTGTTAATTTTAAGAATTAAAAAAAAAAAAATTCATTACTAGGATGTCCCATCGTTGGGAAATTCCGGTCGCTTCCTCCGAGTGGAAAGCTAGCAGTGACAGAGTCGCACTACCCCAAGTCAAGGGATCTATTAGTCCTGTTTCGCCGTTATCCCAATTCGCCCCCATCCCATTTTGGCGACATTTCTCAGGCCAAGTGTCATTTTACCACCATATCATGTACCATTAGCTCCACATCCCATTTTGGCGCAATCCCGTTTCGCCGTTAGCCCATTTCGCCCCCATCCCATTTTTGCGACATTTTACAGGCCAAGTGTCATTTTACCACCATGTCATGTACCATTAGCTCCACGTCCCATTTTGGCGCAATCCCGTTTGGCCGTTATCCCATTTTGCCCCCATCCCATTTTTGCGACATTTCATAGGCCATGTGTCATTTTACATGCCATTCTAAAGTGTCAAAACTCATTTCAGGAGGTTATTACATAAAATGCAACCTCCAGCGTGATTTTTTAGAAACAAACAGGTATTTGGGGACGATGTTTGCTGTACAGCAGTGAAATGGGGACGTCCAAAAGTGCAGAGCTCCCGCAGAGCTATATGAATGGTTTCATCACATACATGGCGCTAGGCGACATATGTTGTGAAAAATTTTACAAATCACGTTTTTGCGCCCGATATTTTCTTGTCATCTCCAAAGTCAAGGGACAAACACGAAATTCCTTGACTTTTGGGGTAGCGCGACTCTGTTAATTTTAAGAATTAAAACAAAAAAAAAATTCATTACTAGGATGTCCCATCGTTGGGAAATTCCGGTCGCTTCCTCCGAGTGGAAAGCTAGCAGTGACAGAGTCGCACTACCCCAAGTCAAGGGATCTATTAGTCCTGTTTCGCCGTTATCCCAATTCTTCTCATCCCATTTTGGCGACATTTCTCAGGCCAAGTGTCATTTTACCACCATATCATGTACCATTAGCTCCACATCCCATTTTGGCGCAATCCCGTTTCGCCGTTAGCCCATTTCGCCCCCATCCCATTTTTGCGACATTTTACAGGCCAAGTGTCATTTTACCACCATGTCATGTACCATTAGCTCCACGTCCCATTTTGGCGCAATCCCGTTTGGCCGTTATTCCATTTTGCCCCATCCCATTTTTGCGACATTTCATAGGCCATGTGTCATTTTACCACCGTGTCAAACCACTAGCGCCACATTCCATTTTGTCGCCATGCCGTTTTGCCGTCATCCCATTTTGCCGCCATCTCTATTTCGCGACATTTTGGATTGTGGCAAAAATGGAATTTGGCGTAAACGGAATGTCTTCCTAGTTGAATAACGCAGTATAGTAGTATTGTGAGGCTTGGCAAGAAGAATAAATAAAAAATGTGATGGCGGCCAAATGGGATGGTGTCAAAATGGGATGACGCGCTATTGTTATGACACGGTAGTAAAATGACGCTTGGCTTGTGAAATGTCGCGAAAATGGGATGGGGGATAAATGGAATACGGTGAAACGGCATGGCGGCCAAATGGGATATGGTGTCAAAATGGGATGTTGCGCTTTTGTTATGACATGTTAGTAAAATGCCCTGTCACGTAGTCTCAATCCAAATTGGAAATCCATAGCATCATCATTATAATCATCCTCATCTCATTAATCATTCAAAATTATAAATTTTATAAAATGACGCTTGGCTTGTGAAATGTCGCGAAAATGGGATGGGGCAAAAAATGGGACGGCGGCAAAAATGGGATTGCACCAAAATGGGATGTGGATCAGCCACTAGATTGCCAATTTTAAAGTCTTAGGTATGACCCGGTGTGACGTTTTTATCTTTCGCCGTGTTGATATTTCGATTTTCGGCCTCGTTGATCTAGTATGAACTCTACACTGAACAAAAAAAACACCCTTCGATAGTACTGATGAGCGACCTTGTGTACCTTACATTCATGGGGCCAAATTTGTCCAACCAATTATTTTATTTAACTTAGAAATTTGATTCATCCTAAAATGTTTCCCTTCTTACTCAAGGGACGTAACCACTCGGTACACGTTTTCGAAGAATTCGATTTTGGGAGTGAAATCTATTTAATTTCACAACCAATTTTCTTCACATACAAGAAACTGACATGCTTTTCGTCCATAAATAATTTCCCTTCTTAATTTTACCAGGAAACAACATTTCAGTCTCGAGTAAATATCGAGGGGGAAATATGTACACAGGCGAAAGATGAAATCGTGACACCGGCCGAGGTTCGAACCCACGACCTCCCGATCACGGGGCGGACGCCTTACCACTAGGCTAACCGTGCCGGTTTACCCTTGAGTGACAGACGGACAGACAAAAGAATACACAGACAAACCGTAATTAACACAAACACACACACTCAGCAGAGCAAAGCGGTATTACACACACACACTCTGCAGAGAGAGAGAGAAGGGGAGAGAGAGAGAGAGAGAGAGAGAGAGAGAGAGAGAGAGAGAGAGAGAGAGAGAGAGAGAGAGAGACAGAGACAGAGAGAGAGAGACAGACAAACAAACAAACAGACACACAGACAGACACCAAAGGTTGAGAATAGAGAGAAAACAAGAAAAGTGTGAAGCAAGAGCAGAAAGAGCGACAGAGACAGATAGACAGATCGAGACAACAAAGGAGAGGTTAAGGACACCCCCTTACCCTTGAGTGACAGACAAAAGATTATACAGACAGACCGTAATTAACACAAACACACATACACACACACACACTCAGCAGAGCAAAGCGGTATAACACACAAACTCAGCAAAGCAAGGCAGTATTACACACACACACACACTCTGCAGAGCAACTAAGTCGGTGACACACACTCAGCAGAGCAAGGCAGTATTACACAAACACTCAGCAGAACCACACACACACTTTAGAGCAAGGCAGTAAAACACACACACTCTGCAGGAGGTTATTACATAAAATGCAACCTCCAGCGTGATTTTTAGAAAAACAGGTATTTGGGGACGATGTTTGCTGTACGGCAGTGAAATGGGGACGTATGTGGCCACAAAGTGCAGAGCTACAATTACGTCATCGGTGCTATGATTGTTTTAGGTGTTAGAAAGTTTCTTAAAACTTCAATGAGCGGTAAATGCCATTATAAAGTGTGAAAACTCGTTTCAGGAGGTTATTACATAAAATGCAACCTCCAGCGTGATTTTTAGAAACAAACAGGTATTTGGGGACGATGTTTGCTGTACAGCAGTGAAATGGGGACGTTCAAACCGTAGAGCAGCTCTGCACATTCACGGCATCGGTGCTATGAATGATTTCATCAGATACATGGCGCTAGGCGACATAAGAGTATCTCCAGTCCAGTCAGTAGCATTCACGGCCCTGACATCGGATGGTTTGAGTCTGATTTATGAGAATGAGAATGAGGGAGAGAGAACTGTATTGAATTGACTTTGTGTATGGGGAGACAGCAAATACAGGCAGACAGACCATAGGGCATTCAGACAAATGGCAGCAATGCAAACAAAAGAATAGGAATAAAACCACACAATTTTATGTACACGTTTTACATTGCATTACAAATAAATGTATACAAAAATCATTTCGCATATGCTTACACAAAACGCAACACAAATTTCCAGAAGTGATCTTCAAATGAAACATTACTTCGTAGCCATTCCCTGACATGCATAAGTTTTTTTCTTTAACTTTGTCATGCAAACATAATAAAAAGAAAATCACCCTGTACAAGCTACTGTATTCAGGTAAGGTGGGGTTTTTTACAAAGGAAATGAGAACAAGGTTTTTAATTAAATAATATGCATTGCATTTTAAAATAAAATAAATAATTCTTATCACAACTGCACAAAACACACACTATATTCGAGAATAAACACTATAAAGACAAATGAACTTAACCATTTCTTAATATAATTGTTTGCCCAAATGTGAAAACCTTTTTCATGATAATTAATGTATATATTCAAACCAAAATCTCTGTTTTGCACTTCGAGTGTTCTCAAACTTTGCGTATTTTCAGAAGAAAAGAGTGTATTCCACGTTTCATTTGAACATCCATGATTCAAACCGTTAAATATACTGGATCGGTTTCGAGATGCACTTGTGAAGCAAAGTAGTCTAAGAACTTTTGTCATCATATTTTTTGCCACAAACCGTAATTTTAGACAAAATACGGCGACATCTTCTGGGTTCCCAGGTCTGTTAATATTGTAATAATAAACAAGTCGCGTAAGGCGAAAATACAACATTTAGTCAAGTAGCTGTCGAACTCACAGAATGAAACGGAACGCAATGCAATTTTTCAGCAAGACCGTATACTCGTAGCATCGTCAGTCCACCGCTCATGGCAAAGGCAGTGAAATTGACAAGAAGAGCGGGGTAGTAGTTGCGCTGAGAAGGATAGCACGCTTTTCTGTACCTTTCTTCGTTTTAACTTTCTGAGCGTGTTTTTAATCCAAACATATCATATCTATATGTTTTTGGAATCAGGAACCGACAAGGAATAAGATGAAAGTGTTATTAAATTGATTTGGACAATTTAATTTTGATAATAATTTTTATATTTTTAATTTTCAGAGCTTGTTTTTAATCCGAATATAACATATTTATATGTTTTTGGAATCAGCAAATGATGGAGAATAAGATAAACGTAAATTTGGATCGTTTTATAAATTATTATTTTTTTTTTTACAATTTTCAGATTTTTAATGACCAAAGTCATTAATTAAATTTTAAGCCACCAAGCTGAAATGCAATACCGAAGTCCGGGCTTCGTCGAAGATTACTTGACCAAAATTTCAACCAATTTGGTTGAAAAATGAGGGCGTGACAGTGCCGCCTCAACTTTCACGAAAAGCCGGATATGACGTCATCAAAGACATTTATCAAAAACATGAAAAAAACGTTCGGGGATTTCATACCCAGGAACTCTCATGTCAAATTTCATAAAGATCGGTCCAGTAGTTTAGTCTAAATCGCTCTACACACACACACACACACACACACACAGACACACACATACACCACGACCCTCGTTTCGATTCCCCCTCGATGTTAAAATATTTAGTCAAAACTTGACTAAATATAAAAAGAGAAACAGCCTAACGGTTTTAAGATGTGTTTCTGCAATTGTTTTTACATGTGCAATTATCCAGAGAGAGTGCATGACTACAGCGAATAAAACTTTTGTGAGCGCTCTAGCGTCGTTAGTTTGTCAAAACAGGAGGTGGTCCATATTAGGAGCCGGTCCATAATAGGAGCTCTTCCCCTACACTAAGCGTCATAACAAAAAACTATACATATGCGTTTGATGGCACATCTTTCTGATGAGGCTGTTGATTGTAAAATCAAGTCATATAAAAATGACTGAAACAGCCATTGATTCCCCTACCTTGTTCAGATTGAGTTTACATGACGTAGTGTCTCTACAGTGGAACCTACAACACAGACACACACCCCCCCCCCCTCCCCATACAATTTCGCAAAATCAATTTTCCCGCGATACAAATCGACAACAAATCGAAACATGTTTAGCATGTCATTATATAGACAGGACAATCATATCTCCATCCAAAACAGTCAGTTTTGTTCACATATCGTGTCTAACATGGACTCTAGAGCATGCTGAATCCTCTCAGAGTGCATAACAGGCAGTTTGTGAAGCCGTTTTAGCGGGCAATGAGACCAAAAATTGTACGTTTGAGTAACTCGTTTACGCATTGTCTTTAATCTTTCAGTGATTTGTGCTAACACATGTCGTAAACATACACACGGAATCTCAAATCATTCAAGATGTTAGGTCTGCTGTTATGTGACATACAAATTAAGATATACCCAGTCAGAACAGAACAGCATTTTAAAATCAGCATGCGTTTGGAAAAATGAAAGCTCCATTTACCCATAAACTTAATACAGTTTTAACAAGAGCTGTTCACAGCGCACTTGTTCAAACGCACACACAAATTCTTCGAAATTTCTTTTTTAAGAGCCATTGATCAGTTAAGCGTTTCAGTAGTGAGTTTTGCTAGGCGTACGCCGACATTTGCGCTCAGCGCGCGTTCTGAATGAGTCAACTTCTCAAAAACTACTTTCGCGTTCAAATCCTCATACCACCCTTGTCTGATTAAATGTGTACATGAAATGTGAGTATGTGGCGCATGTTGTTGTACTTGAAGATGTCAACAAATTAAATTGTTTCGATGGGTCAGCAAAAAACTACTGTCAATTTCAGAACTTTTCTGACATGAAAAAAATAGCAGACCTAATGTCTCAAATCACTTGAAATTCCGTACGTACATTTGGGAAAGTTTTCTGACGATTTAGACCTGAAAACGGGACTGAACTCATGCAATAATTTTTTTCAAAACTGCTCCGAAACTATGCCAAAATCAAGTAATTAAATGACATGTTGTTACTGTACGATAACTAAGTCTTTCCGATTTATTGTCATACTAACTTGTTTAATCACACTCTGAAAATATCACACGCAAAATATTAGCGAAATTATTTTGTTTTTGTTTTTTGTGTTCTGAAAATGTGACATGTTTTAGGCTTTTATATACTACATTATAACCGAGATGATGTTTTTAGACCCACAGATTTAGGTCAAAAATATGATATGTTTTTCGTTTCCTGAAAGGAGCTAATGTACTTATTCTGCCATCATGCTAACCTTTGTTTTGTAATTACTATGATTGCTTAAAATAAGCATTATGCTTGAGTATGTAATCATCCATGCATTGTTCTTGTCATGATTAAAATTGAATAAAGTTTTGTTTAAACCAAAAATATGATAGTTTTTTCTGAGATGGTGCAGACAACGTTAACCCTCATATAAATTAAATGTATTCCATGGTGGAATCCTGCTTGCACAATCTAATCTATTCAATCTAACCTAATCATAGGCACAATCAATAGAATCAAAATCACTCACCTTTATTGTCTTGCCTTTCTGCTATTCCTCCCAGAAACAAGTCTCACAACCTCGAATTATCTCGCGGACAATTGCTAATTTGCGAAACGAACTAACTTTATGTAGGGCACGACCTCTCAAAGGGGTGAGAACCGTGTCAGTGTACTAACCAATCATATGAACACATTGCCTGGCGCGTGCGCTCTCAAAATCCACTGACCAATAGCCGATAAGAACGACATCACTGCAGGACCGGCAAGTCATGCAATCCAATTGGGCGGTGTTTATGATGCTCCCCGTGTCGACCACTGTAGCGTCGTCAAATGTCCAGTGTCAATTGTATTGGATGATTCTCAACTCGTGGTCAAAACAACGTTTATGCTTGCGGCCATTGTCACCTAGTCCTATAGGCAAGACCATGAATTAAATCTTGGCGAACAATGTTTAATATCTTTATTGTACAAAATAAAACAAACTAACAAAAACCGATTTTATCTCACAGAATATTATCATGCTGTTCTCGCAACAACAACAACAACAACAACAACAACAACAACAACAACAACAACAACAACACTTCAGGGAGTTATTCCATGAAAAATGCATGGATGTATAATTTCTATTCGATTTTGTTTTCGCTGTGTACAAAAGGAAACAAACAAACTAACAATAACCGATTTTATCTTACAGAATATGATCATGCTGTTCTCGCAACAATAACAAAAACACTTAACAGAGTTATTCCATAAAATCGCAGGGATGTATTATATATTTTCTATTCGGAAAAAAAACCCACCCGAATGTTATGCATAAAGTATTCCCATACACTTTTTAGGATTGGACATGAAACGATTACCGAACGTGCTTTTCCTCAGGCCCGTACAGACACTTCGGCATGCTTGAATTCTTTAACATTCAACAAGGCTTGAGTCGGTTTCGCGTAATCCCTTTGCCTGATCAGTCAAATTATACAAGTCATAAAAATGTTCCCGACATATATCAAACCATACGTGCAGTAGTATCGTCTGTTTCTCCCGCGGGCTTAAAGCTTAATTATGATCAAACTCTGTTTGACATGAAAGCACAGCTGTTTAATATTTCCTCCCCCCCCCCCCACACTCACACACGTGCGCACGAGCAAACATAAGACTTTCATAAGTAATGTGATTAATCAACATGAAATAAACTTTTTTTTGTGGCTTCTAGCGTGAAAATGCGCGTGGGTGGCACGAGCATGTTCATAATAATAAACATCTCTCTAGGGGTCCTTAAACGTCCTCACAGGAAATGTTCCTTTTTCACAGACATATATCCCATTTCGTGACACCTACCACTACTCCGCCCCCCCCCCCCCCCCCCCCCCTCCCGCTTCTTCCCTTTACCGCCTTGTATTAGACAAGACAAAAGTATTTATGTCCTACAGGCATATGTTTTAGGCTTCGAAAGGACAGGACTGGGGTTTCATGATATCTAACACACACAAAAAAGGAGGAAAAGAAGGAACAGAAAAAGGCAAGACCGAGCAAGCCAGACTCTGATGACTGGGGCCCGGGACCCACTCTCGCGGTTGCATTAAAAGGTATACGTTAAAATACTTGAATAGGAGTAGTTGTAATAATTTCTTCGTACGTGTTGTCTTCCTAAGGGAAGGACCATTAAAAGACTATCTTTAATTCATATATCATTTAAAAAAAAAAGATGCTAAAACTCAGGACCACCTTCTGTTAAAAAGTTTCAAAGGGAAATGTTGTGGGGAAAATAGAGAAAGTGTGCAAACATGTAATACTCGTCTTCTATAGGGATACAGGGCCGGGATATAAAGATCAAACACACACATTATTTTATACTTGCACGCATGTATCCTGTGATATACGGCATCTGTTCATGATAAAGAGGATAACATGGTATAGTTAAAAGATCTATCTGCATTGTCCGTCGGCCTCCCCCCCCTCCCCCCCACCCCCTCCATCTCCACCTACCATAATAGTCGCAGTGAGAGAGAGAGAGAGAGAGAGAGAGAGAGAGAGAGAGAGAGAGAGAGAGAGAGAGAGAGAGAGAGAGAGAGAGAGAGAGAGAGAGAGAGAGAGAGAGAGAGATATATAATGCACGCTTCACAAGAACAAGCTTGCATTTTTTGTCACTCAAAATACTTAATAGGGAAAAAGTACGATACCTGTTTTTAAATACCCCCACTTACTCATATTTTAATTCTTCTCACTTCTCTGCCTTTCCTCCTTTACCAGCTCTCCTCGCCTATTTTTATTCGTTTTTACACCGTTGCCTGCCTGTTTCCCCGTTTCCCTGCCTGTCTGTCCGTCTGCCTGCTTGCCTTCCTGCCTGTGTGCCTTTGTGCGTGCCTGTTTCCCTGTCTGCCTGTTTCCCTGTCTGCCTGTTTCCCTGTCTGCCTGTTTCCCTGTCTGTCTGTCTGTCTGGCAGGCTGGCTGGCTGGCTGGCTGGCTGTTTGTTTGTTTGTCCGCCAGCACTCAGAACGAACAGATATGTGTTTAGCTTAAAAACTAAAGCTACCAAACGTGCACTACTTGGACAACAATTCTCTTTTAAGAACCAGCAAGCTTCCTTTTCCGCTGAAACCAAAAAAGGATATGACGGAAACACTCAAAAATAAACTTGTGGGGAGGACGTTAATCCCCAAAGTCAGTCAGTCAGTCACTAAAGGCAAAAGCGAGGTAACGCACAACTGGATCCGATCAGTAAATATTTCCCGTCAATTTCAGAGAACCCTTTGCTTAAAGTTCCAAAGATTTTTTTGTTTAGGAGCTTTCTATTCTCTTCGATCATGAACAAGGAAATAGCTGAATGAGTATGACGCATTCTCTAAAGCTGTCCTGGGGTAAGAACGGATGTGATTACACACCCATCGCTCGCTTGAGTAATTCTTCAATCACGCAAGAAGCTTTTGTGGTGTTATGTTTTCTTGAAATAGTGACACGTTACCTGGCACACTTAAGCTAGGTTTCATGCCCCCCCCTCCCTACCCATTGGGAATACAGACCACTTGAACAAATTTGAGTGTGTGGAGTTACGCCATGGAGTTATACTCGCCGGAGGAAAAAGGGTGAGTTCTTTGCTTTGTGGCGCCAATAACAAGTCTTTGGTGACGAATTGAGTCGTCTGTCAGAAAAACGTAACAAGGGGGGAAGGTCTCTCATTCATATTTGCTTTGGCTACCATGAATGTCTTGTTGTATGCCTTTTTTTCTTCCAAGTATATACAACTATTGCAACGACAATAAAGAGCTAACAGGCAAGTGATATTTAATTTAAAAATGGAATACGCTTTAATTTAAAACAAAAGCACAACGAACAAGATGTTTTAATTTATTTCGCTCCAAGTCAAAATTTAAGCAAAACATCTAAATAGTTTTTAATGCGCATTTAGTCCGCTGCCGCACGGAGGAATGTAGGATTACCAAAACCGGCAAAACCAAAACTGGGCAAAACTTGATTTAAAAGAACGCCCCCCCCCCCCCCCCCCTTGTTGAATTTGCACTGCTAGATGCGTTGGCGGCATCCCATCCTGCCTCTCCCATCTTGCTGTATCCCAGTCTGCTTTACCCAATTTGCCGCATCCCAGTGTGTGTTAGTGCGTGTGGGGCAGAGAGAGAGAGAGAGAGAGAGAGAGAGAGAGAGAGAGAGAGAGAGAGAGAGAGAGAGAGAGAGAGAGAGAGAGAGAGAGAGAGAGAGAGAGAGATTTC
This sequence comes from Littorina saxatilis, assembly GCF_037325665.1. Taxonomy (NCBI): domain Eukaryota; kingdom Metazoa; phylum Mollusca; class Gastropoda; order Littorinimorpha; family Littorinidae; genus Littorina; species Littorina saxatilis. The sequence continues at coordinate 22,404 of NW_027129534.1, read as the reverse complement.
AACAAAATCAAGGAAAAGAAAAGCCTAACAAAGAATTTCAAGTGGCAGCCCAAATTTTCGACCTGTTGCTTAAAAGATAAACTCCATGTCCTTACTTTATTTTGGCAGTTCAAAACTGTCAAAAACATGATTTCTCATGTTGGTCATGCTCGCAATAGTTATCTCTAATCGATGCTTCATAATATTATGCACGTTTTAGTTCTGCAGTTGCTCATACATCTTTTCATAGACATCTGAAGACGTGTGCTGCCCACATACAGATCAGCATAAATCCATTTACTACTTAGATTGTTTATTTATGTGTCTATATGTTATTTGCTTGTCTGTCTGTCTTGTGCGTACTCCTTCTCAAACATAAACAAACTCGGACATATTCAAACATAGTCTACATATGATCCAGAGACAGCCAGCATGCCTCTTCCTTGTTCTCCGACAAAAGAAAGCTTCCTTGTGGCCCATTGTGTGTTTTCGCCGGTAGGTGTCAATTGGCAGGCCAGGCACTTAATCACGCTTGACTCCCCTCCGCTCAAGCGGCAATCGTTTAGCAAGCCCCGGTGTCTGCTTCAAGAAAGCCCTTCACACCCAGATTAAGTGAGGGAACATCGAATAGTGACATTTTTCGATGTGATTTTCGATTTCATAAACAACAATTTTGAAAAAAATATATAAAAGAGATAAATATTTTGCAAATACCGTATCTGAGTGGTCTAAATCAGGTTTCTTGTCAAACGTAAAATGCAGTAGAGAAAAAAACAACAACATTGTATTAGAATGTACGACTAAATCAATTTGGGTCTACTTGTAGAAACAGTGTTAATAAATGTTCAACAAATGCTGAAAGAAGCAACAGGCAGCACCCTTGAAACGCTTGGCATGTATATTACATGTTGAATGTATATATTGGTTAAGAACAAAAGTTACGTTTGATTTAGACCCCTACCTCAATAGTTCTTTGAATGTTCGCCTTCTTTTATATTTACGGTACCGAGAAGCCTTTAACGGATGTATACATGTATAACTAATTCAATATGTTTTTCGAAGCATCCTATTATAAACTCTTACGTTAAATGTCTGACCTTTTTTGTTTCTGTTTTTATTTGTTTCTGTTGGGTTTCAAACAACATTCTGTGAGATCACCTTTAAGGTCATCGCCGTAACAAGAACACTGTTCTTCCTTTTATAGTCCATACAATATTTGCTGGCGTACACCTGTCAATTTTACGTTTATCAGTTCATGAAATATTTGCCGGCTTTTACCCATCTATGTTATCTTTCCCCGGTCAAGGCAATATATTGAAATGATTGTTGAAACTTCAGAGAACCCTTTGCTTAAAGTTCCAAAGATTTTTTTGTTTAGGAGCTTTCTATTCTCTTCGATCATGAACAAGGAAATAGCCGAATGAGTATGACGCATTCTCTAAAGCTGTCCTGGGGAAAGAACGGATGTGATCACACACTTATCGCTCGCTTGAGTAATTCTTCAATCACGCAAGAAGCTTTTGTGGTGTTATGTTTTCTTGAAATAGTGACACGTTACCTGGCACACTTAAGCAGGTTTCATGCCCCTCCCCCCCTCCCTACCCATTGGGAATACAGACCACTTGAACAAATTTGAGTGTGTGGAGTTACGCCATGGCGTCATACTCGCCGGAGGAAAAAGGGTTAGTTCTTTGCTTTGTGGCGCCAATAACAAGTCTTTGGTGACGAATTGAGTCGTCTGTCAGAAAAACGTAACAAGGGAGGAAGGTCTCTTATTCATATTTGATTTGGCTTTTTGATTTTTTTTAACGAAACTAAAATAGAATTAAAATCCATGCTTCCAAAACGCATTTTTACTTACAAAACTAAACAGCACACACAAGAACGACCCCATGAAATACATCAAATGGGGCTTTTTTCCTAAACTCCCTCCAGCCCTATTACGCATTCTAAGAAGGGCCCGTACCAAAGGCCTCAATTGTTCCGTTTTCAAAAGAAACTGCGAGTGTGGCAGCGAAATTACCATAGAGCACACCTTCGTAAAATGTACTTCAAACTTAACCCGCTTTGCAACCCTGTATGATTATATGGACAAATATAACCTTATGCCAATTCAATTCTTTAACCAGGACGATAAACACGGCCTCGACCCCTAGATTCATTCAGCACAACTTGGTACGACCAGTAAAGCCGTCGCTGCCTGTGTGACAACCACCATAAAAATCTACCACAGCGGGAAACTTTCAAGTTAAGTATGTTAAACCATCATGTGCCCGCATTTAACTTTACAATCAAAGGATGTCTGTTGAGATAATCGAATGGATCAAAACTTTGAAGCCTGCGCGCATATTCTAAGCCGACTAACACATAACAGTCAAGGACATCATAAAATAGTTCTCGGTGAAAACTTGACCGAGGGCCATTTTACGACGTCCTTGACTAGATAGTGTTTATGATCAAACCAAGCACAACTCGAGTTTGTGAAGTATACTCAAAGAGTCATATGCGCTGTTTCTTGGGCAAGGTAAAGAACACCGAAAGTACTCCAATGCCGTTCTCGAGCTACGCTGACTTTTACAAAGGGAACAGCTGACGCGGCTTACGTAATCCGGTTTCCTGGTCATTTGTGTGAAAAATCTGTCCGACAAACAAAACTGCCCAACGAATAGAGATAACTCGGTCGAAAAAAATACTACCAACATATTATCCACCACCCCCCCCCCCCCCCCACATCCCCCGAAGAAAGACCACGGGATTCAATACATGATAATAGTTATTAAACACAAAGCAGTTGTAGCTAGATTCAACTGGATGCTCCCCAAAAGACCTCAACCCCCCAAACTGGATACGCTAATGCCGTTCGCCACGGCCGTTATGACAAAGGTAAACACCCCCCTCACCCCTGGTGAAAAGCTCAGTCAAAACAAACCATAAGAAGGCGGACAATGGCACTCACCGCACTGCACAGAGTCCACTAAACAAGGGAAGAGACAAGCCATTTAACCAAGAAGAATTTGTCGCCTCAGTGGCCGATCAAATTTACAGTAAAGTAATGAAAAAGATCGAAACCGACCTGGAACAAAAACAGCGAGACATTAAACCTTCACAGGAAAGGGAACTGGCAGCAGAAGTCTTCAAAAAAGTCGATAGTCACAGAGACTCTGTGTTCATAACAACCCAAAAAAACAGAAGAAAAAGACCTGAGAGGCTACCTAGAGCTCTGCCTCACCTCTATGGTGACTGCTAGGCAGAAGCAGAGCCCCGAGGCTCTCATCAACTTATTAACGGATACCTACTGTTTTGTGACAAAAAATAAAGTGTCCGTCCCTAAACCAGACACCTACCTCATGGCCCTCAGCGCTCTCGCGGGGAGCAGAGATCTGTCGTCTGAGGAAATTCTCACAATTAAAAAATCACTGTAAGTCCCTTGTAATTTTGGACTCCCTAAAGTGGGAGCAAACTAAAATAAAGCCAGCATAAACACATGATCGTCATTTGTCAACGGTTTTAACTTAAACAAAGGGGACACACAGCTCGCAGGGAGCGAAGGGCATTGCCCCACCTCGCGGGCGTGGTTTTTTTTTTTTTTTTTTTTTTTTTGTTCCTCTCCTCCTGATGGTTTTAAACTCCTGTTTCCGGATTACACGATAAACTTAAAAACATGATTATATAAACGAGAGGATAGCTGTTTTCTCTCTCAGTTAATACTGCTAATGTGCCGTCGCCTCCCCTGCGACTATTGTAGTGGCGGGGAGGTCGACGGACAATGCAGATAGATCTCTTAACCCTATCTTTTTATCCTATTTATAATGAGTAAATGCCGTATAGCAACTCATGCGTGCGTTAATAAAATGATGTGTCCAAATGTTACTACCCTATAGAAGATCAGTATTACGTGTTTGCGCATGTTCTTTATATTTTTCTCACAATGTTGTCACTTTTAAACCTTTTAACAGGTGGTCCTGAGTTTTATCTTTTTTTTTAACGAAACTAAAATTGAATTAAAATCCACGTTTTTAATGGTCCTTCCCCTAGGAAGTCAACGCATATCAAAGAAAAATTATTAATATTCCTCTTACAAGGATCTTAATGTATATTTCTTATTGCCCCACCCCCTCCCTTATTCACGGAGAGCGGGGCCGGGGTACTATCACGGTCGGGATTGCTTGGTCTTGCCCTTTTCTTTCCCTCCTTTTATTTTTAATTAGCGTATCATCAACTCATGTCCCTAAAAGGAAAATTTCCTGTGAGGACGTTAAGGACCCCTAGATTCAGCTAGATTCAAGGCAATCACAAGATAGGAAAGCTTTCGAGTCATCGACAATCATTCGGAGGTGTGTTTTGGAACAAATGTTGGAGAAAAGGCTTCTTTTACAGACACTATCTAGTCTTATGTTTCTTATTTATTTGACCCTCTTAGGATTATGGAGTTTTATGCACTGCCTTTTATTGTTAACTAAACGTTTGTATTTGAAATAGCCCATTGCAGTTAAATCGCTTGTCCAGTATTTAATTTAATTCTCTATTTTTGTATGAACTCAAATGTTTAGTGTTCTTAGTATGTCTTGCTAAGCTAAGTTCTATTTAATCATAGTATGTTTGCGCGTGCTTATACTTTGTGATTTTGTAAAGCGCAGAGTGCTTTTAGTTATGCGCTATAGAAATCTCCTTAATAAATAAATAAATAAATAAACATTCAAAACTGTGTAAAATGGTCGAACTGAAGTTTTTGCACAACAACTATGACCATAAAAATTATTTCCCAAACTTAAAGTACTGGACAAATTAACCCCTTCGTTGTAAAAGTACACACGCGCAATGTCGAGACAAATTCATCAAAGACATGAACGCAATCATCCATGGAAAACGCGCTAATCATGCCAGTAAGGGCTGTTTTCAAGTCACTGAATGTCTAATGTTGATTGAGGTACACCATGTATGGTAACACTTATCTCCCAATACCCCCTCGGACAGTTCTAGAACCCCATGCAATGCTTAAAAGATAAACTCCATGTCCTTACTTAATTTTGGCAGTTCAAAACTGTCAAAAACATGATTTCTCATGTTGGTCATGCTCGCAATAGTTATCTCTAATCGATGCTTCATAATATTATGCACGTTTTAGTTCTGCAGTTGCTCATACATCTTTTCATAGACATCTGAAGACGTGTGCTGCCCACATACAGATCAGCATAAATCCATTTACTACTTAGATTGTTTATTTATGTGTCTATATGTTATTTGCTTGTCTGTCTGTCTTGTGCGTACTCCTTCTCAAACATAAACAAACTCGGACATATTCAAACATAGTCTACATATGATCCAGAGACAGCCAGCATGCCTCTTCCTTGTTCTCCGACAAAAGAAAGCTTCCTTGTGGCCCATTGTGTGTTTTCGCCGGTAGGTGTCAATTGGCAGGCCAGGCACTTAATCACGCTTGACTCCCCTCCGCTCAAGCGGCAATCGTTTAGCAAGCCCCGGTGTCTGCTTCAAGAAAGCCCTTCACACCCAGATTAAGTGAGGGAACATCGAATAGTAACATTTTTCGATGTGATTTTCGATTTCATAAACAACAATTTTGAAAAAAATATATAAAAGAGATAAATATTTTGCAAATACCGTATCTGGGTGGTCTAAATCAGGTTTCTTGTCAAACGTAAAATGCAGTAGAGAAAAAAACAACAACATTGTATTAGAATGTACGACTAAATCAATTTGGGTCTACTTGTAGAAACAGTGTTAATAAATGTTCCAACAAATGCTGAAAGAAGCAACAGGCAGCACCCTTGAAACGCTTGGCATGTATATTACATGTTGAATGTATATATTGGTTAAGAACAAAAGTTACGTTTGATTTAGACCCCTACCTCAATAGTTCTTTGAATGTTCGCCTTCTTTTATATTTACGGTACCGAGAAGCCTTTAACGGATGTATACATGTATAACTAATTCAATATGTTTTTCGAAGCATCCTATTATAAACTCTTACGTTAAATGTCTGACCTTTTTTGTTTCTGTTTTTATTTGTTTCTGTTGGGTTTCAAACAACATTCTGTGAGATCACCTTTAAGGTCATCGCCGTAACAAGAACACTGTTCTTCCTTTTATAGTCCATACAATATTTGCTGGCGTACACCCGTCAATTTTACGTTTATCAGTTCATGAAATATTTGCCGGCTTTTACCCATCTATGTTATCTTTCCCCGGTCAAGGCAATATATTGAAATGATTGTTGAAACTTCAGAGAACCCTTTGCTTAAAGTTCCAAAGATTTTTTTGTTTAGGAGCTTTCTATTCTCTTCGATCATGAACAAGGAAATAGCCGAATGAGTATGACGCATTCTCTAAAGCTGTCCTGGGGTAAGAACGGATGTGATCACACACTTATCGCTCGCTTGAGTAATTCTTCAATCACGCAAGAAGCTTTTGTGGTGTTATGTTTTCTTGAAATAGTGACACGTTACCTGGCACACTTAAGCAGGTGTCATGCCCCCCCCCTCCCTACCCATTGGGAATACAGACCACTTGAACAAATTTGAGTGTGTGGAGTTACGCCATGGAGTCATACTCGCCGGAGGAAAAAGGGTTAGTTCTTTGCTTTGTGCCGCCAATAACAAGTCTTTGGTGACGAATTGAGTCGTCTGTCAGAAAAACGTAACAAGGGAGGAAGGTCTCTTATTCATATTTGATTTGGCTGCCATGAATGTCTTGTTGTATGCCTTTTTTTCTTCAAAGTATATACAACTATTGCAACGACAATAAAGAGCTAACAGGCAAGTGATATTTAATTCAAAAATGGAATACGCTTTAATTTAAAACAAAAGCACAACGAACAAGATGTTTTAATTTATTTCGCTCCAAGTCAAAATTTAAGCAAAACATCTAAATAGTTTTTAATGCGCATTTAGTCCGCTGCCGCACGGAGGAATGTAGGATTACCAAAACCGGCAAAACCAAAACTGGGCAAAACTTGATTTAAAAGAACGCCCCCCCCCCCCCCCTTGTTGAATTTGCACTGCTAGATGCGTTGGCGGCATCCCATCCTGCCTCTCCCATCTTGCTGTATCCCAGTCTGCCTTACCCAATTTGCCGCATCCCAGTGTGTGTTAGTGCGTGTGGGGCAGAGAGAGAGAGAGAGAGAGAGAGAGAGAGAGAGAGAGAGAGAGAGAGAGAGAGAGAGAGAGAGATTTCAACAAAATCAAGGAAAAGAAAAGCCTAACAGAGAATTTCAAGTGGCAGCCCAAATTTTCGACCTGTTGCCAGGCCTTCCTTAGAGGCGTGTAATTCTGCGAGACGCCAATTCATGCATCAAGTACTAAGCAACACAATACCATAGTTAATTCTGTTACAAAACACAAAGCAAATATATTTCAAAGATAAAATCTACAAGACTTGATTAAAATTAATGTAAAAAATCAACAACAAGTAGAAACAGAGGCGAAAACAGTATTTGACTTTCGATGTTTTTGCAGAGAACTTGTTTACGGCAATAGTGGAAACTAACATGTTTTATGAGCGTGTTTATGTTTTGCAATCTTGTTTTCTGATTTATCCATCTATATATTTATTTACCAATTTTCACTTTACTTATTTAGTTCCGATCAAATGATCCGCTGCAAGAGCAGTTTGTAAATCAAATCAGCGATACAAAATGCCTCCGTTTCACTAAGATGGCGTATGGAACTTATTATGATGGGTGACCTCATTGCAAATTGCTGAAAAAAACACAAAAAACGATATCAAAAATAGAGTTACTAGACGGAGCCCTTCGGGGCGTTTAGTCATGCTTCAGACATACATTCAAATGTTTTGACAGAGTATGTCCTTATCTGCGACCAAAAGACAAATTGTTGCTTCAACAGTGCTTTGAGCGGACCAGCATCTTAAGTATTGCACTTTCGGGTCTAATAACGTACGGTGTCTAAGATTAAATACGGCGAAGTGGTCTGAGCCTACAATGTTTAAATGTTTTATTGCATAACTTCTAAAAACTAGTTTCATGGTCTCATCCCTCCCCCCCATCTACCCCCTCATCCCCTATTTTTGTTTTAAATCTTTTTTCTTTTCTTTTCTTGCTCCTCTTACAGTATCACAGTAAATGTTCCCAAATAGATCTTAGTTACCTCAGAGGACGTTAATCCCCAAAGTCAGTCAGTCAGTCAGTCATTAAAGGCAAAAGCGAGGTAACGAACAACTGCATCAAGTAATCTTACAAGGCACGGCCCTAGACCTAATATGGATTCCCTCGCATACTAACCTAAGAGGAAATGATCTAGCCGACACTGCAGCAAAGAAGGCTGCCATTTCCTCCTCAACCGAAATTAATATTGGCTACTCCATCTCAGAATACCATTTATATTTTTCTCACGATGTTGTCACTTTTAAACCTCTTAACAGGTGGTCCTGAGTTTTATCTTTTTTTAACGAAACTAAAATAGAATTAAAATCCATGCTTCCAAAACGCATTTTTACTTACAAAACTAAACAGCACACACAAGAACGACCCCATGAAATACATCAAATGGGGCTTTTTTCCTAAACTCCCTCCAGCCCTATTACGCATTCTAAGAAGGGCCCTTACCAAAGGCCTCAATTGTTCCGTTTTCAAAAGAAACTGCGAGTGTGGCAGCGAAATTACCATAGAGCACACCTTCGTAAAATGTACTTCAAACTTAACCCGCTTTGCAACCCTGTATGATTATATGGACAAATATAACCTTATGCCAATTCAATTCTTTAACCCGGACGATAAACACGGCCTCGACCATGACCCCTAGATTCATTCAGCACAACTTGGTACGACCAGTAAAGCCGTCGCTGCCTGTGTGACAACCACCATAAAAATCTACCACAGCGGGAAACTTTCAAGTTAAGTATGTTAAACCATCATGTGCCCGCATTTAACTTTACAATCAAAGGATGTCTGTTGAGATAATCGAATGGATCAAAACTTTGAAGCCTGCGCGCATATTCTAAGCCGACTAACACATAACAGTCAAGGACATCATAAAATAGTTCTCGGTGAAAACTTGACCGAGGGCCATTTTACGACGTCCTTGACTAGATAGTGTTTATGATCAAACCAAGCACAACTCGAGTTTGTGAAGTATACTCAAAGAGTCATATGCGCTGTTTCTTGGGCAAGGTAAAGAACACCGAAAGTACTCCAATGCCGTTCTCGAGCTACGCTGACTTTTACAAAGGGAACAGCTGACGCGGCTTACGTAATCCGGTTTCCTGGTCATTTGTGTGAAAAATCTGTCCGACAAACAAAACTGCCCAACGAATAGAGATAACTCGGTCGAAAAAAATACTACCAACATATTAGCGCTATAGAAATCTCCTTAATAAATAAATAAATAAATAAACATTCAAAACTGTGTAAAATGGTCGAACTGAAGTTTTTGCACAACAACTATGACCATAAAAATTATTTCCTAAACTTAAAGTACTGGACAAATTAACCCCTTCGTTGTGAAGTTACACACGCGCAATGTCGAGACAAATTCATCAAAGACATGAACGCAATCATCCATGCAAAACGCGCTAATCATGCCTGTAAGGGCTGTTTTCAAGTCACTGAATGTCTAATGTTGATTGAGGTACACCATGTATGGTAACACTTATCTCCCAATACCCCCTCGGACAGTTCTAGAACCCCATGCAATGCTTAAAAGATAAACTCCATGTCCTCACTTAATTTTGGCAGTTCAAAACTGTCAAAAACATGATTTCTCATGTTGGTCATGCTCGCAATAGTTATCTCTAATCGATGCTTCATAATATCATGCACGTTTTAGTTCTGCAGTTGCTCATACATCTTTTCATAGACATCTGAAGACGTGTGCTGCCCACATACAGATCAAGTAATGTTCGACGAAGCCCGGACTTCGGTATTGCATTTCAGCTTGGTGGCTTAAAAATTAATTGACGACTTTGGTCATTAAAAATCTGAAAATTGTATAAAAAAAAAATTTTTTATAAAACGATCCAAATTTACGTTCATCTTATTCTAAATCATTTGCTGATTCCAAAAACATATAACTATGTTATATTTGGATTAAAAACAAGCTCTGGAAATTAAATATATAAAAATTATTTTCAAAATTAAATTTTCTAAATCAATTCAAAAACACTTTCATTTTATTTCTTGTCGGTTCCTGATTGCAAAAACATATAGATATGATATGTTTGGATTAAAAACACGCTCAGAAAGTTAAAACGAAGAGAGGTACAGAAAAGCGTGCTATCCTTCTCAGCGCAACTACTAAACCGCTCTTCTTGTCAATTTCACTGCCTTTGCCGTGAGCGGTGGACTGACGATGCTACGAGTATACTGTCTTGCTGCGTTGCATTGCGTTCAGTTTCATTCTGGGAGTTCCACAGCTACTTGACTAAATGTTGTATTTTCGCCTTACGCGACTTGTTTGTTTCTGTTTTTATTTGTTTCTGTTGGGTTTCAAACAACATTCTGTGAGATCACCTTTAAGGTCATCGCCGTAACAAGAACACTGTTCTTCCTTTTATAGTCCATACAATATTTGCTGGCGTACACCCGTCAATTTTACGTTTATCAGTTCATGAAATATTTGCCGGCTTTTACCCATCTATGTTATCTTTCCCCGGTCAAGGCAATATATTGAAAAGATTGTTGAAACTTCAGAGAACCCTTTGCTTAAAGTTCCAAAGATTTTTTTGTTTAGGAACTTTCTATTCTCTTCGATCATGAACAAGGAAATAGCTGAATGAGTATGACGCATTCTCTAAAGCTGTCCTGGGGTACAGAACGGATGTGATCACACACTTATCGCTCGCTTGAGTAATTCTTCAATCACGCAAGAAGCTTTTGTGGTGTTATGTTTTCTTGAAATAGTGACACGTTACCTGGCACACTTAAGCTAGGTTTCATGCCCCCCCTCCCTACCCATTGCGAATACAGACCACTTGAACGAAGCTGAGTGTGTGGAGTTACGCCATGGAGTCATACTCGCCGGAGGAAAAAGGATGAGTTCTTGGCTTTGTGGCGCCAATAACAAGTCTTTGATGACGAATTGAGTCGTCTGTCACTGTGTCAGTAAAACTTAAAAAGGGAGGAAGGTCTCTTATTCATATTTGCTTCTTTGGCTACCATGAATGTCTCGTTGTATGCCTTTTTTCTTCCAAGTAAATACAACTATTGCAACAACAATAAAGCGCTAACAGGCAAGTGATATTTAATTTAAAAATGGAATACGCTTTAATTAAAAAACAAAAAGCACAACGAACAAGATGTTTTAATTTATTTCGCTCCAAGTCAAAATTTAAGCAAAACATCAAAAGAGTTTTTAATGCGCATTAAGTCCGCTGTCGCACGGAGGAATGTAGGATTACCAAAACCGGCAAAAGCAAAACTTGGTAGCACTTGTTTCAAAAGAACACCCCCCCCCCCCCCCTTGTAGAACTTGGAATGCTAGATGCGTTGGCGGCAACCCAACCAGCCTCTCCCAACTTGCCGTATACCATTTACCATTCTGCCTTACCCAATTTGCCGCATCCTAGCCTGCTGCTTTGTATGTGTTAGTGCGTGTGTATTTGTGTGTGTGGGGCAGGGAGAGAGAGAGAGAGAGAGAGAGAGAGAGAGAGAGAGAGAGAGAGAGAGAGAGAGAGAGAGAGAGAGAGAGAAAGAGAGAGAGAGAGAATTTTGGAACTTTGAACTTTGAACTTTATTACAGGAAAGATAGCATTATGTCGATCACTAAGTGGGGCACTGCCCTTTGCTCCCTGTTATCCGAAAGCCAACAACAATAGGATGAGCATCAGAAGTGAAGATAAATAGGGAAATGTTTTCTCTGCGCGCGCGCCAGCAAGCAGGATGTCTCAGAACTGAAGCGGTAATTTTATGATCTAATTATAGGCGATGGGTTTATGGGTCACGTGATGTGGGGGCGGAGCAAAACATTGGTTGATATACTTACTGTGTTGACATTAGTTCATTGGCCCCGCCCCAACATGATGTGACTTACTAATCCATGGGCTATCATTGGTTCATGTTTTTGGCGCTAAACTATCTGACAGTAAAGTACTATTTTGATGTGACACGTTATTACTTGGTGCAAATACGCGCGGTGTTTAAAACCACTTGGCGGACAGAACTGTGCATTCCCACAATTCGACACTTACTACACCCATAACCACACCGTTGATCAATTGCTGAGAAATGGCGCAAATGACAGTTGGGGAAACATTCAGAAGTTGGAACGACCTTACCGAACGGCTGGCAGACTTTTCCAGAAAGAACGATTTGGTGTACGTGGTCAAATACAGTCGTGCTGTTCAACTTGCGAACAAGAATTCAAAACAGCCCTTTCCAGACGAACTGAAGTATGCATACGCAAAACTTGTGTGCAAGTACTCAGGAAAAGGACGACTCACAGGCCGAGGTGCGAATAGGAGCAATGGGTAAGCGGATTTATACTTATTTGCTATACTTCTTATGCTTCCTTGTCACAGATAGTAACTCGTATGAATGTTTAATTTTAATATTATTATTTATTTTTTATTTTTATTTAGTCAAGTTTTGACTAAATATTTTAACGTAGAGGGGGGAATCGAGACGAGGGTCGTGGTGTATGTGTGTGTGTGTCTGTCTGTCTGTCTGTCTGTGTGTGTAGAGCGATTTAGACTAAACTACTGGACCGATCTTTATGAAATCCCCATACTTTTTTTCATTTTTTCAATAAATGTCTTTGATGACGTCATATCCGGCTTTTCGTGAAAGTTGAGGCGGCACTGTCACGCTCTCATTTTTCAACCAAATTGGTTGAAATTTTGATCAAGTAATCTTCGACGAAGGCCGGGGTTTGGTATTGCATTTCAGCTTGGTGGCTTAAAAACTAATGAGTGAGTTTGGTCATTAAAAATCTGAACATTGTAAAAAAAAAATTTTTTTTATAAAACGATCCAAATTTACGTACATCTTATTCTTTATCATATTCTGATTCAAAAAATATATAAATATGTTATATTTGGATTAAAAAACAAGCTCTGAAAATTAAATATATAAAAATTATTATCAAAATTAAATTGTCCAAATCAATTTTAAAAACACCTTCATCTTATTCCTTGTCGGTTCCTGATTCCAAAAACATATAGATGTGATATGTTTGGATTAAAAACACGCTCAGAAAGTTAAAACGAAGAGAGGTACAGAAAAGCGTGCTATCCTTCTCAGCGCAAGTGCTACTCCGCTCATCTTGTCAATTTCACTGCCTTTGCCGTGCGCGGTGGACTGACGATGCTACGAGTATACGGTCTTGCTGGGTTGCATTACGTTCAGTTTCATTCTGTGAGTTCGACAGCTACTTGACTAAATGTTGTATTTTCGCCTTACGCGACTTGTTACATTTAGTCAAGTTATTCCGATTGTGAAGAAAATGTAACAGCAGAATACATCGCGCGTCGTGAATCGCTGCGCCCCTCGTAGCGCCGCGCGTTGTAAATCGCAACGCTGCACAACGCGCCGCGCGCTGTGAATCCACATCGCTCTTTGTGTGTGTGTGTGTGTGTCTGTCTGTCTGTATGTCTGTCTCTCTGTCTCTCTCTCTCTCTCTCTCTGTCTCTCTGTCTCTGTCTGTCTGTCTGTCTCTCTCTCTCTCATCAGTTCATCAGTCTGCAAAGATTAAACATTTTCTAAATTTTGATGCACGCAGAACATTTTTTCAAGCGCATGTGCAGTCTGGAATAGACTATGCATCAACCCTTTGGGATTCTGCAAGTGATGCAGCTTTAAGACCCCTAAAATCTTTGCACAGACGCGGAGTAAAAGTTGTTCTGCTGAAAAACAGCACCCTCTCTAATCATGACTACAAAAAAGCTGAAATTCTTCCACTTTCATCCAGACTAGCGTTTAACAAGGCAAGGTTTATGCATAAAATAGTTCGTGGACATGTACCGGACTATTTAACTGAAAGAATATTATTAACTGAGACTTCATCAAGCCGCACGAAGAAACTAAATGTTCCCCTCCCTAGAATTGACTTGTATAAAACTAGTCTGGCATACTCAGGTCCATTTCTGTGGAATGTTTTACCAGTTTCTCTCAGACAGCCACTTTCTGTTGCCAGTTTTAGAAGACATACTTTTTTTGTATATGCTTTCATCGTCGTGTGGCACTTAATGCCGCGATCAGGTACTGCTGTTTGATAAGTACATGAAGATCTACTAATATAATCATTTCAGTTTTTTTCTTTTTTTTTCTTCTTCTTTTTTTCCTCTTTGTCTGATTTAATAACCATGTTTTTATGTTTTTGTTTTGCTTCTTCTTCTGCTTCATTATTATGCACTGCTTAGTTAATTCCCTCTTGGGCGAGGGCTGGATGAAAAGAGATTTCTCTCTCTCTCTCTCTCTCTCTCTCTCTCTCTCTCTCTCTCTCTCTCTCTCTCTCTCTCTCTCTCTCTCTCTCTCTCTCTCTCTCTCTCACGTTTTGCGTTGCTTGAAACAGTTTTCATTATACCTTTGACAATAAGTATGTCATGTTCGTTTGTATGTATATTTTTGTTTGTTTGTTTAGTCTGTAATCGTTTGCTTGTTTGTCGTTTGTTTTTATTACTTCTTTAATTGATATTCCAACATTTTAAAACGTATTATCATTCGGGCGAGGGCTGGATGTAAAAAAGCACCTGTTTGCTTATGCCATTACCCTCGTTAATAAAGAATTTGTCATTGTCATTGTCTCTCTCTCTCTCTCTGTCTGTCTCTCTCTCTAAAATAACGAAACCCTAGAAGAGTTCGGACCAACAAAATAAATTTGGCTTATATTTTGCCTGTGTGCATTAATAGGTAACATGCGCCTTGAGTCGCCTTGTGTGGTGAGATACGTGCGCGATATAAATCCTCGTAAATAAATAAATAAATGAACAAATAAATAAATAGTGTAAACACAAATA